>NC_051234.1:1287129-1297129 GCF_015220715.1 Pygocentrus nattereri | reverse complement strand
TTGTCTCATATCTTCATACGCAGCTCAAACATCAGATTTAAGGAAATATCAATATTTTAGTTTGAAATCCAGTTATAGGTGCAACCACACGTTAGTCTGGACTGCCTTAATGCCCAATTACTGTTGGACCACTTCAAAATAAGACCCTTATTCTAAGGGGTTTAAAAGGAGTTTGTTCTTGGTTATTAGTTTGGCCATAAACACTTCAAAACACCTTTCATAAGCAGTTTTGACACATTAATAAAAGGGCAATTAATAAAATGAGCAGTTATATCTAATAAGCTGATATCTGACATCTGATATGAAAACGTGATTAAGCTGACAGGTTTAATGCTGACTGAAGAATAAGACAAAGTTTAATCAGCAAACATCCAAATCAGAGGTTTCACAGTATAAATGAACGAGCGTTCACTGTTAAACAAACAACAGCTTACTGTGGTCATTTTTATATGTGCTGTAAATGCGTATTAATCATTTTAAGGTCTTATAGCCTAATTCTATTCTATTCTATTCTAAGAAATAATAACCATTAATAAACAGATTTACCCTTTATAAACGTCTTCTTATTTTAATGTGGTACTTCTACTGTTTGACTTAATTGAAAAGCACAAAATGAGGCCTGTGCAAAACTTTTGGATATTCATTTCCCACATGTTCAACTTTTTGTGCGACAAAATTTGCAGAGCAATACCAGATTTCCCGCTGTAGAGAATGTCTTAACTCATTTTCACTTAAAAAAACCAACAAAACACAGGTTTGACCAGGGATGTTCAAACTCCTGCATGCAACTGTATTTTCAGCATATTTAGGAGAATTTCCATTTGCGCCACAGGGGGCGATAAAGGCTTACGGCAAAATCTGTAGGCGCACGAAAAATAAAAAGCAAAACAAAAATAACACAAAACATATACGTTTTGAAAAAATTCACATTTAGACATGTAGACAGAATTTCTGAATGAGGCCTTTATAAGAAGGAAAGTAGCCTTAGCAAACTTCTTGAACTGCAAAGTATAGCTTTGTTTTATATAATATATATATATTAAAGAGTGTTTTATGTAGTTCAAGCAATGTTTGTATTGTGTTCGGTGTGCAACAGTCCTCTGAAGTGCCCTTGCCATTATACTCATATTATCAACTCTGGATTTCTGTATGATTTTAAAGAATCTGCGCTATTGCATTTTACACTCCATACATGCTTCCAAATTACGAGGTTGTTAAGGAAGCGAAAAAGGAAGATATGAAGATATATATATATATATATATATATATATATATATATATATATATATATATATATATATATATGTGTGTGCATATTTATAAAGCATTTAAAAATGGCTCAATGATTTTATTTTGGCCCAAAAAGTAGCAATACTCTGATTCAGATCAATGCAGCCCCTAATGTAGAATTACACTTTACATCCATTAGTGCAGGATTAACCTCTTCATGGGTATCCAACCATGCTACCCAAATCAGCCCCCACACCCGCTCTCCGTCTCTGTGAGTGAGCTTCCACTGAACTCATGCACTTTATAATCGCTAATCCCATTAGAGCCTCCCACGCAGGCCAGAAGAGCGGCCACAGCGGAGCTGCTGTTAGATGCAAACTGCAAACAGCCTTTCAGTGACAGCTCACCCAGTAACGCCAGTACGGAGCTTTAAAAGGGCACTTCTTCACCCAGTGACGCTGGCATGGCTAACAAACTAATGAAAGTTGGCCTGTCAGCATCATTTCATCTGCATTATGTTAAGTTTTCAATCATCTGGCACACATGTGAGACTCCGCTTTAGCTTTTAGGCATCAGATGAAAAGAAAGGAACTGTTTGTGTAAAAACGCCATCAAGGCTAAGAATGAGTGACGACTAAGAGGCGCCACGTTGGCACGATCTCCTTTGCATTGTGCTAACCTTTCAAATACTACACCAGCGCGGCTGGTATGCTGATCAGCCAGTATGACCACGCTGGTTGACCAGCTAAACCAGCACCAGACCACCACTAGACCAGCGTCAACCATAATAAATCTCCTTATGCTGTTCTTTTTCAATAAACGCTAGAGGGTCGGGCCCCCGCTACCGTTTAGTAATTATAAGCAACTGTAGTATTTTTTTGGTTGAAGTGAAAACCAAAACATTCATGCACTGATTTTCTTTTTCGCTGCTTTCCTCCAGAATTTCATTTTGAACTGAATAATCGCTCGGTCGCACTTCGAAAGGATGAGCTGGGGGAATTGCGTAATGAGTTCCCTTAGATCATAGATGAGGCTATTCATCTTCGGGAGGACATCCTTTGATGCTCATTGAGCAAGATTGATCTTGGTGTAATGAGAAACTGACAAAGAGCGAGTGCGATTATGCAGCCATGAGCAGGAGAACCGAACGAAGCATGAAACGAAATGCCTGGTGTTACTTTTACCAATTACACCACGTGCCCATGATTTGTACATATATTACATCCCTACTCATGAAAAACGGCCCCTATTTGGAGCAGCGGGGCGGCAGAAGGGCAGGAAACTTTGTTTGACCTTTCCGCTTCTGAGTGCCTGCTGGTTTTCATAAGCTCTGGAGTTCCTGGAGAGGTGAATGAACATGTGGAGATTAACAAGGTCAGGACAGAGGCGCAGTCGGGGGGTGGGGGGTGGGGGGTGGAGGATGGGGAATGTTGGGGTTGGGGTGGGGGGGTGGTGTTGAAACCCCCTGAAATATATTATGACAGCTCCATATGGTCATTCATGTCCCCTTTGTGTCAGTGTTAGTTTGTGCGCTCCTAACACTAAAGCAGCATCTACGACAATGCGTTAAGCTAATAAATGCATTAAAGAGTCCAACCCCTATCTTTGATTGACGTATCAAACCTATCGTGAACCTGCTACCTTGCTCAAACACATGCTATTGGCTGTCAGTTGCTATGGCAATCAGTATACAAATCAGGTCTAAGTATTGGACTTGGAAACTAGCAACACACTCCAGAGATGCTGGCTCATGCTTGCGGTAAGTATTTTAGAAGTTGAGTTTCAGTTGAAAACAAATGGGCTAAATTCTTGAAACGCCCCAGAGAAAAACGTTATTCAGGATTTTTTTCCATGTGTTATGCAGGTAGATCCAGCCAAGCCAGCTCTCCTATTGGTTCGGCCTTTAGGAGCTGAACTGAAGGCCTTACATATCACATATTAGGTTAACCACCAACATCAATAGGAAATGACAGTGAAATTAACCACTGAATCTTAATATTTTCACAGCGAGGAGGGCCTGGGTTCGATTCCCCGGCCGGGTGACCGGGGTCCTCTCTGTGTGGAGTCTGCATGTTCTCCCCGTGTCTGTGGGGTTTTCCTCCCACAGTCCAAAGACATGCGGTCAGGCCGATTGGACATGCTAAATTGCCTCCAGGGGTGAGTGTGTCTGTCTGTCTGTGATGGACTGGTGACCTGTCTAGGGTGTATCATGCCTTCTGCCTGAAGACCGCTGGGATAGGCTCCAGCACCCCCAGCGACCCAGAAGGAGAAGCGGCTTAGAAGGTATTTAATTAATATTTAAGATAGATAATTGTCACTAGTATTTCTGGAAGTTCTAGATGTTTCACTGATTGTGAATATGAGCCAATATGACTCTACTAATAGAGTCACTGTACAACTGCTAATCACAAGGTAAAATATATGTTAACATATTTTCAAATATTTGTAAATACAGCACAATATAGCTAACACAATGCATGGAATCCATAGCAAGCAGGCGTTATCACAAATCAGCACATATCAGCATCATAGAGGTGTGTTTTTATCTTATTTTTGCAAGCAAATGAAAAAATTAGCAAAATTTGCAACTTTTACTTCACAAAAAGAAAAAAATCCCAGTTCAGGGCTGAAGAATTAGAACATGCCCTGCTGCAAGGAGCAGAAATGGGAATGCCACGTTTGGAAGATGTAGTGCCTTCTTTATGAAGCGGTCAGTGCAGCCAGCTCACTTCTTTAGCCTGGTTTTCCGAGCGGTTGGTCAATACAGGTCACAAAAACGAACTGTCTAGTAAAACCACTGAATTTCTCTCTCCGGGCTTTTTCATGAGTCTTGGTTGTCTGAGCTCTTGGGATCTTAACAATGCTAATGAGACAAAAATACTAGTCGCGAATTTGATGACTGTGTTTTATGACAGACAGCTGGGATGGGCTCCAGGACACCCTCTGACCCAGAGAGAGAAGCAGCTTAGAAGGTGTGTGTGTGTGTGTGTGTGTGTGTGTGTGTGTGTGTGTGTGTGTGTGTGTGTGTTTTATGACACGCAGGATCAAAAGCAAATTACTTTGAATTTGACTGCTTTAGTCCCACTTCAGTCCCACTTTTAGTTTCACTCAAAAACAGTTTTCAACTCACGAACGTGTAACTGAGCTGATTCTGAATGAGTTGTTAGCATTTAGCTGGGAAGAGCGAACAATGGCGAACAGCGGCGCCCTCCTGGAATGTAGACTGGCCTTGTAAAATCACATTTGGCCTGCACTTGAAGACATGAGCACGTTTCTGGGGTGACCTAAAGTGGCAGACGTGCGATTCATTACGGTGCGCGTCTCCCAGACGTGCTGCAGGTGCAAAGTGCGAGTGTGACAGGCCAGATGCCTCTGCTGCCGCAGTAAACGCACGCCGCCAGGCGCTGTACGGTGCAGGACATCTGATTTGCATCCCACCCGCTTTTACGCCTCTGAAAACCACAAGGGTAGATGTCTCAGACATAATTTGGATTCTAACTAGCCTGCGTTAAGGGGAATTGAGCAGACAGGCCTCTACCAGGCTTTACTGAGGCAGCGGCGCGCTGGTGCGTGGCACATTCGCACATGATTTATTGCGATACTGCGTTCAACATTGTGACACTGAACGATGCCACAATCATTGCCTGCCACAAACGCCTGTGTTGCCTTATTATTAATGGATTTAGTGGGGTTGAAAACAATGCTACGGATGATTTAGAGCCTTAAGTACACATGCGTGGACACAGCCAGCGGAAAACTGGAAAACATTTCAATTTATCCGGCGAGCGAGCCTTCAGCTTGAGATATATCTCCATTCTCTCTGTAATTCTGCATCTACGGCGCACAAAAGGTTTTAATTAAAAGCCAGTATATTATCGGAGCTCTGTAGCGCAGACCAACTGGCGCAAAACATCCTCATAAAAATCTCCATTTGCTCTCAGGCATTAGCTGTACATTCCATCAGGAAAAGGCCAGTGGCGGATACACTCACTCACACACACACACACACACACACACACACTGGCTGAAACACTTGTAGTGAAACAGGACGAGAACGATACTAAGAGAACGATACAAGCGCGGGTGCAGCAGCCTGCACACCCATATCAGCAGCAGTGAACCCGGATCGGAGCTGTTTTGGGTTGCACTACTAGAATTTCCAGGCTTTGAAGTAATTATTACATCATAAGCAGAACTGTGTGCTGCTGCAGATATTACATCATAACTGGCCATTATTGCGTCACAGTATGCAGAGAAGCAGGGGTGTCAACCTCAGCCAATAAAAGGGCCATATTGACTATTTTTGCAAATCCGTGGGTCAAAAAATTGCATTTTTAGCAGGAATTCTAAATAATTTTTTTTAACTGTTTGCTTGTTCCAGATACCAGGAATCTTTTCTTTCTGTGTAACTTCTGGCCCATAGATTGCTGTTGGGGAAGGGGGTCGGAACGCAGGTTATGTTGCAATGCATGCTGGGAAATGTAGTGCATCTCAGGGTGACACGGGCTAAAAATAACATAAAATTAAATAATTAGCTTGAACGAGACACCAGGCATTTTTTCTTTCTGTGTCACCACTGGATCATAGATTGTTGTTGGGAAAAGGGGGTGGGAATGCATGTTATGTTGCAGTGCATGCTGGGAACTGTAGTGGAGCTGCAATTTCCCCCTGGGATCAATAAAGGAATCTGAATCTGAATCTGAATCTCAGGGTGATGTGGGCTAATAATAATAGAAAATTAAATAATTAGCTTGAACGAGACACCAGGCATCTTTTTTTCTGTGTAACTGCTGGATCATAGACTGTTGTTGGGGAAGGGGGGTCAGAACGCACATTATGTTGCAGTGCATGCTGGGAACTGTAGTGCATCTCAGGGTGAAACGGGCTAATAATAATATAAAATTAAAGTAATTTAGTGGGCTGAACAGGATCGTGTGTGCCTTGTGTTTGACACATGCGAACTACAGTCTGTAATTGCAGAACTACAAAATACTCCTACATGGTAGGTGGAGCTGATCAAATGGACGATGAATGTAGAAACAAGGAGTTTTGCTGAAGCGGCTAGTGACCAATGTGACCAATCTCAGCTCTATTTGGGTGTTTCTGAATCAAAGTATTCATGTAACCCAACAAAAGTAACTGATTTTGGTGAAAATAATGTAGGCCAGTCAAACCTTGTTATCAAATATGATGGATTGACAGTTACATTATGAACATATTGCAAAGTTTATCATAGTTGCAATATACAGCAATATAAATCCTACACATTACTGGTATTCTGACCACATCATTCAGCCCTAGTGTATATTTATGAGCAGATAGGCCCCCTTGGCCCATCAGCCCAGGTGTTGGTGAGGCCTGAGGCAGTTGGGGCTGAAGCCGCAGGGACCCTCCTGCCGTTCCACTCCAAAGCAATTTTCCGTGGAGCAGCTGGGCGAGAAATCGATAGCTCCCAATGCTGATTGCTCTACAGGGGAAATAGAGTTTGTATTGCTTCTCAAAGACAAATGTAGGCTTCAGGCGAGATAAATGGTATTTTGGGGGCCGAAGAAAAGCCTTAACCGAGAACCGCTCGCTTTCATTCATTCGTCCTGTCGCTTTCCAGACGCTTTCCGTCCGTTCTCTGGCTCACTCGTTCACCCAGTTCTGCCTAGCACCTCTCGCTGTCAGCCTCTCTAAACAGCACTGAGTGCCAGTCCAATCTCCACCCTGCCTCTCCACTCCTCTCTGCTTAAGCTGTAGCCCCTCCAGCCTCAGCAGGTCATCATCCAGCGACTCAAAACATCACTGCTTCTTGATAGCCTCTTAAACGGATGGAGCCACAGCCATCCTCACCTCCAGCACAGTGGCGAGACAGATGATGTGTAAGCTATGGCCGTTAGCTCCCCCAGGCCAAAGCGCACAAACTTTTGAAGTGACAGTTAAAAAAATCTTCCAAACCTCAAATCTGATCCATCAGCCATGTGTTGCTGTCCTAACCAAGTTTCTCAAACGGTAAATTTAGTCAATGTAGAGATTTTACTCCCAGTAGCTTCGCATCATTCCTGTTGACTGATTTTTGACAACGCTGGAGTGGGTCAG
The DNA here is from genome assembly GCF_015220715.1 of Pygocentrus nattereri. Classification (NCBI taxonomy): domain Eukaryota; kingdom Metazoa; phylum Chordata; class Actinopteri; order Characiformes; family Serrasalmidae; genus Pygocentrus; species Pygocentrus nattereri. The sequence continues at coordinate 1,289,818 of NC_051234.1, read as the reverse complement.
GGGAAAAAACACCTGGTGAGCTGCTCGTCTTTTGGGCCTGTTACCATGAGCTAATGTATAAACTCACACATCTAAGCACGCTCAGACAAACGACAGGCCTACATGTTACACCCAAGTGTATATTTGTAGTAATTGAGGGGTTAAACCAGCAGCCCCGCCACATCCAGTGGTCCAGCCCTGGTGCTGATACTGAGTTTCATGCGTGTAGATAGATATTAGATGAAACTGAAAGCAGCTTCTCATTTGCCACTCCACCTTAAATGATACAGCAGTTACATTCAGCCGTCTGTAGTGCTAGCGCCAACTGCGGCGCTATTTAAGGTGGAGCAGTGGCAAGAGCTCCAAAAAACAAGGTGGAACCAAGAACACAAGAAAAACAACGTACATAGGACGAGGACATATACGAGCTAGAGGGCAGTGACAAAAACAATCGCAGTGCTGCAGGCAGAGTTTCAGCTTTAATGCTGATCTTCAATTAAAATGCACTGAGTAAACGAATCAAGGCCCTGATTTTAGTGCAGCTTTTTGTGCATCCAGTGCAAGAAACCATATCAACATAAGTCTGTTAGATTACTTGAAGCACGAAGGAACCGAAACATGTTTGTTTTTTTTGGCAGCAGCAGGTTAACTTTATTACGTACAACGTGCATCCTGTGAAACTAGAGCGTCCAATAAATGGCCCACAAATGGCCCACATCCAATAAACTGGGCACACACACACACACACACACACACACACACATACATATATATATATATATATATATATATATATATATATATATATATATATATATATATACGATAAAAATGGAAATTTGTTGTAAAATATAAGGAAGAAATGTTTACTGCAGAATGTTAAAATGATTCTCTTCCTACATATTACTATTAAAGACATTAATTTAAAGTAAAGCACAATAAAAATACAGACACTACTGTAAATTGAAGTGTACGATTTTGTTGTAAAAGTAATGGGCAAGACATTTTTTCCTTTTACAGTATTGCTATTAAAGATGTGCTATTGCTGTACACTAAACTAAATGTGCAGTAAAACACAGACACCGGTTATTGACAGAGATATACTGTATAAAAATGGCATTTCTTTACTCTATATAACAGTATTTGTCTATAAATAACGGCAGCTGTGATTGCAAGGAATGCCTTAAAGTATGAAACCAAAAACGGAAAAGTTTTTATTTTGCTACTATTTAGCTAAAAATTCTTACTTCAGAGACAAATTATTGTTATATATAGTGTATAGTTTGAGGTTTTTTAAGTAAAAGTCAACTGTAAAACTCACAGGATTGTTTAGTATTACTATTTAAGGTCTTTTCATGTTTTGGAAACAGTACATTCCCGTTATCTTAATTATTTTTTACTGTTGCAATTTATCAGTATTTTCCCATAAATTTCACAGACATATTTTACAGTGTAAGCAGTATCCTCAAAGTTGGTGTGGGATGCTCAGCCATACAGCTTCAGCAAAACCAGTGTTCACCTACAGTCTCTCTGAAAGAGAAAGCTAACAACCAAGCGAAAGCTAACCGACTTGTCTTGTGTCCATCTTCGTTTGTCCGTACTTGTTTGTTTGCCTGTTCACAGCTGTGTTTACTTTTGCTTGGGTGGCATAACAGGCTAGGAGTGTTTGACAGAGGAATGTCAATCAAGAGTGCTCATTAAAATATCAGGCCACGCCCATGCAGTTCTCATATGGGTCTGCTCAGCAGTTTATAACCTCTTAACAATCCAGGTTGATTTCATACAAAAGCAAATTATTCAGTAATTACAGATTTCAATGTAAAACCAATGTAGCTATTCTTAATTTATAGAAGTGTATAATAAAACTTTGGGCCCATGACTGTTTTATTATATTTCAGTCTTTTTTTTTTCCATATTCAAACTTCTCTCGATTAGCAATATAAGAATCAAATTTCAAAATCAAATAAGAATCAAATCAATTCTGTGATTGTACATCAGCTCTTAGTTGAAGGCAAACGGATTATTTAGGCATGCGGTTTGTTAATTGGCGGCTAGCTTGCATTACTTCTCATCTTATTTATCCTCGTGGCTACAGTGCAAAACTAATAAGAACGCTTCAGACACCGAATATGTCTCGGATTTATTCGTGGTCTGGGCGAAAATTGTGAAAATTAGATTTTGCCGGCACCATCGCTTTAAGCTGGTTTCCTTCTCAGTGAATGAATGGACACTTGCTCTGCGGCAAGATGGATGATGTGCAAGCCATGGCCGTTAGCTTCCTTTCAGGCTCAAAAAACATACACTTAATCCACTCGGCCTCCTTTCCGTCTGCACTGAGAATCACCTCGTCCTCCTCCTCTGCCAGCTGCAATTTACCCACAATACTGCCTGGCCTTGGAGGAGCACTACACCAGCATGGGAAACTACCCTAATATTTGCCTAATACGTCATGTGAAGCAATAACAGTGTCTTACCATGTCGGAGCAGCTCTGGATCGGGCGTTTATTGAGCGCTCTGAGTGGTGTAAGACTCTAGACTAGTTTATTTGAGGGGCTTTATTTGGATGTCGACTGCCTCCAGCACCGCTTTAAACAGCATGACCCCAGCAAACAACTTAAAATGAATAAACTGACCCGCACTTGCACTTGCTAAGGCTGGTCGCTGTGGCTGCAGCTGCTGACTGAGTGGGAAGTGCCTGCAGTGTTCGGCT
>NC_051234.1:1254629-1282129 GCF_015220715.1 Pygocentrus nattereri | reverse complement strand
CTTATTTCTCCCATTATATCAAAAACAGGTCTACATAATGCCAGAGGGCGCCCACGAGCAAGTCCTCAATAAATGTTACAAGAGTTTCTAATCACTTGCCCAGAACTTTTCTTTAATCTTAGAAAGTAGTAGGATGTATTTCACTAAAACTTGAAAGAAAACACCTGTACTTTGCCTTTTTTCCACAGCAAAAGGGTTTGGGGTAGTAGATTTCTCATTACGGCTGCTGAGTGTTGATTTGGAGAGCAGAGCAGCTCAAAAACTCAAAACTCTTAAAAATGCAACAGCAGTGTTAAAATGTTTTTTGTTATTCAGTGATCATGTAATGAATGCATTCTTTTATAGATAAAAAAAATGTTTAAACATTTATAAATCTATAAAATATGATTTTAACCCATTCATCTTGGACTCAGGAGCGCCCTCTAGTGTTTGAGAAATGGTAACAAAGGGGTTATTATAAGTTCTCTGGGAACATCCCCTTCTGATGATGTGTCTTGAAGGCGGGAGGAACCTTTAAAATGCTATCAGTCAGGATTAGAAGTACAAAGTACAGAACGAAGCTATTCTACTAAAAAGACGCCTCATATTATCGGTGAATTGACACATATGACACAAATAGAGTTTAACCTGCACTCCTCCTCTCCTGCACCCACCTAGGCCACGAACTCCAATACACAGCATCCAAGACGCCCACACAGAGCTTCCGACTGAGCCGCATTGAACCGCATTGTTGACGTGTTGATAGGCGCACCGCAAGCACACATTCCCCCGCCAGCGCTCACGCAGTAATCATCGTAAAAGCCATGTTTCGAATTACACGGAGCGCAGTGGGTACCAGCCAGCAACAGCAGCGCACACAAAACCTCATTAACAGCCCAGCCTGTGTGTGTGTGTGTGTGTGTGTGTGTGTTTATACAGTTGCACTATTGGTTTGGGCTGAATCCACACACATCTGGACATTTTTGAAAATAATTTAAATTTTCTCTGTTTTGACCTCCCATTGACACAAAAACGGCACTTTGATTGCTGAAAATTGAGCTTTTTGAAAACACTGTCCAGGGTGGAGGTTTCTGGACTAGGCCCTGGGCGATTAGGCGCCGTAATTCAGATACATTGATGGTGGACAGGTAACCCAGTGGTGATGTGTAAAAGAGTCATTCTATGGAAACGTCCATTTTTGTGTCCCTAGTGTTTACAGATATATTATACATGAGAAACATGTCAGGGTTACAATTTATTTATATTTTAAAATAAAACAATAAGGTATTTTAACAACTCCGCCTTCTTGAGCCTCAAGATTCAGCAATATTGGTTATTAAATCAATGATATAGAATTCCAGGCACCGCAGAAGAGCTCGTCTTTACAGTCATGTGTAGAGGGTGAGGCCATAGTTTGAGGTAAACAGGATTTTCTGCAATTTTTACTACAATAATCTCTACATGACTATGAAATATATGATTAAATGACACAAAGAAAACTAAAGCCAGATAAATATTATAAAATATGGAATGAAAGTCCCCCAGGAGTCGAGTCTCTGGTGTTACAGCGTCTCTTATTTTTAAAATAAAAGTCACGCCGATGACGTCACTCGACCTCCTCTGACCTGTTCACTGAGGATCTATGGAGAAAAGCTCATGGTGAGTCCACTGTGTCTCTCAGTTCTCAGAGATCTTCTCATTCAGCTCATGATCTCATATGAAGCTTTTAGCTGACGTCACCGGTGTGACCGACTTTATTCTGAGGTCATTGTGAATAAATAGAACACAAATGGATTAAATTCCATATTTTAGTGAACGTTCCCTGATGGACAGCGTGTGGTTTGATGTTCTGTAAAATGCATTGATCATTAAAAACGTCTCTGGTGTCTGTCTGCCCTGCGATGGACTGGCGGCCTGTCCAGGGTGTATCCTGCCTTCTGTCCAATGACTGCTGGGATAGCCTCCAGCACCCCCCCACGACCCTGACGGAGAAGCGGCTTAGAAAATGGATGGATAGATGGATGGATGGATGGATGGATGGATGGATGGATGGATGGATGGATGTTTCCTTTATGTAGAACAGCAGTGAGGATCAGTAACACCAGTTGGATACATGAAAAGAGGACGTTTCTCTAGAATGACCCAAAAGGCGATAATCAGTGGTTTGGGAAAGAAACGAGAGAAAGTAACAGAGGACTGATTTACTGCTAAACAGCTTGTAAATATGTTGGGAGATTCCCTGCAGAAAACAGCACAGACAAGCAAGAATTTCACGCTTGCCTCAGATGGTCTAAGCTGATCTATGCTGATTTATGCTGCTCTGGTTCTGGTTAAGCTGGTCAGCCTAGCATGGCCATAATGGTTGACCAGCATAGAAACATTAAAAAAACAACATATCACTGCAGTCGGAACAAAACCTTGTATCTCCACATATCTTCATTTTTCAGTTTCTGATGTAATTTGAAAATGGCGGTTAATCTTTAAGTTGTGTGTAAATTTCATGATGAACGGACCAAAAGAAACGGCCCAAAACAACATGGAAAAAATTCTGGTTCCATTGACTTACATTAAAAGTAAAGCCATTTTTTCCCCTTTCCTGTAAAGTTACCATTTAGGAGATTCGAGGTCTCTTCCAACAACAGCGATAAGCTGGTTTTGGTGGTGATCAACATATCAGCTGCATTCCAAAGCTTGAGCTGCAGCCAAAGTAGGCTGCATTTCCCAGCCGCTGTGTCACACAACATACCCTGGTTCTGCTGGGGACGCGCCACGCTGGTCCATGCTGGTTTTTAAGGCTGGGGTTCACTGAACTGAAAACAAATGCCACTGTGCTTTGCAACTTCAGTTTGCTTCAAAGTGACTGACTGCAACAAAAAAGGAGCTAAAGTGACTGGGTATTACCACAGAGCGGCTAGCTCCAACACAGAAGGAGAAAGCTCCTCTGATCCCGGTCTACAGTGAAGATAGCAAATAACATTAAATATATATACGCATGATGTTTTATTCCCTTTTCTGTTAAAACACTGAATTATAATGGAGCCTTTAAAAGGCTGAGGAGAGTAAATTCCCTCCTGTCTCTGCTGCGTGTGAGATATTGAGTAAAATGTGCAGTATTTATGCACAGCTTAGTGTCCTAGTGGGCAGTTGAACTATAAAAATGCTGCTGTATCGACAGGTGGGGGATTTAGTGATTCTGGGGTCCTAGGCCAAAGACATGAATGGGACCCCATGGATGCATATATCTGGGCAAGTGAAATCATCTTAAATTTAGTACTTATATCAATTATTTCTCAAGGTGAAATTGCTGTGAGAATATTATAAGATTATTCAACTCATATCTGGACACTTTTTACTTTAATTGCCTCAATATATTCGCAGATCATTTTGCTTGTTTTAAAAAAATATGCAAAAATATGCTTGAAACAAGCAAAAATGTCTGCCAATATAGTCAGATTATTTGGTACAGTGTAAGGTAGAAAAAAGCACCAAGTATTGTGTCTACTTTTACAAGAAGTAACAGATAATGTAATCCCATTACATTTGGAGTAAAGTAAAAAAGTAATTATTACATTTTTGAGTATTTATCTCTCCACTGGAGCTTTGTATACTGTAGTGATCTGCTACTGGCCATGGGCATGCTGGTGGCATGGGCATGCTGGTGGCAATGCGGGAGCGCTGGGCTTACAGCTGTTCGGTAACGCTGAGTGGCAGGTGTCACCGCTGCTATGTTCAATAAAAGAGCATTTGTTTTAAAGCACTATGTTTCCCACATCTTCTTCTAATCTGGTTCCTCTTGGGCTTAAAATTTGATCCCAATCTGAGCCCAACACTCATTGTGTCACAGTGGCGTGACTAGCCTGTCCCATTTTGAAGGCTCCTTCATAGGCAGCCAAGAAATGTGTCTTCCGTTTCCATAGCAACGAAGGATCCAACAGGTGGATCTAATTAATTAAACGGTTTAGATGTAAACAAAGTCTTTCAGATTGGTATGGCGTGAAATGTTCTGTTCTAGAGAAACTTGCCGAGTGAGAATTGGTCACAGTGGTGGTGATGGGAACCAGGTGTCTGAAGAGTTTAATGCCTCTTCAAGCTCCCTTGCAGAACGTTATTGCGAGAAATGGTTAGATGTACGCTGCCTGATGTCTGAGACATCGTTTTATTATAGTTTCATGATAAAGTTTTGGCTTAAAATGTATTTAAATCCATTCATTGTGGAGGGGTGCATGCAGGGTGTTGTAAGGCAAGATTTTTCAGGTTTACTGTTGTATTACCATCATGAACATTCCATATAAAACCTTAGGAGACAGTGTAGGTTCTCTGGTGGTTTTAGATAGTATTTGTGTCAGGGTGACCTCTGGTTCCCATCACCTCCACTGTGAAGAAATAGTCTCTGCAATCAATCATTTCACACCAAACCACTCGGAATGACTCTGTTTACATCTCAACCACTGAATTATTAAGGAATTTTAAACAGTTGGTGGTTTATTTAAGCATAGCAATCAGTTATTAACAGTTCGAAAGAGGTTTTGATTGGCTCACTCCTTTCTTCGCCTGTCCAAAAAGCAAAAATAGAGCTGAAGCGTTTGCGCCGCTGAGCCTCAAGCTACACGTAAAGGGCTAAACAGGAGTTTATTGTGTGTAGCACAGCAAGCAGCCCAGTTCCCAGTGTAAACCGGGCTTGTGTGTGAGCCTGTGTGTGTATAACTCACAGAGCTGAATCCGGGCACCAGGCTGAGTGGGCTGGCGTCCAGTGTGAAAGGGAGAATCTGCTTGAGGCGTAGAGACGACTGCAGTGGGAGAGGAGCCCGCACCAGAGGGAGCAAACCACTCTGACACACATTACCTAGAGAGAGAGACAGACAGAGAGACAGAGAGAGACAGAGAGAGAGACAGAGAGAGACAGAGAGAGACAGAGAGAGAGAGAGAGAGAGAGAGAGAGAGAGAGAGAGAGAGAGAGAGAGAGAGACAGAGAGTAGAGAGAGAGAGAGAGAGAGAGTAGAGAGAGAGAGAGAGAGAGAGAGAGAGTTTAGAGAGAGAGACAGAGAGAGTTTAGAGAGAGAGACAGAGAGAGGGAGAGACAGAGAGAGATAGAGAGTTTAGAGAGAGAGATAGAGAGTTTAGAGAGAGAGAGAGATAGAGAGTTTAGAGAGAGAGAGAGAGAGAGAGAGAGAGAGATAGAGAGTTTAGAGAGAGAGAGAGAGAGAGAGAGAGAGAGAGATAGAGAGTTTAGAGAGAGAGAGAGAGAGAGAGAGAGAGAGGGAGAGACAGAGAGAGATAGAGAGTTTAGAGAGAGAGATAGAGAGTTTAGAGAGAGAGAGAGGAGAGAGAGAGTTTAGAGAGAGAGAGAGAGATAGAGAGTTTAGAGAGAGAGAGAGAGAGAGAGAGAGAGAGAGAGAGAGAGTTTAGAGAGAGAGAGAGGAGAGAGAGAGTTTATAGAGAGAGAGAGAGAGAGATAGAGAGTTTAGAGAGAGAGAGAGAGAGAGAGAGAGAGAGAGAGAGAGAGAGTTTAGAGAGAGAGAGAGGAGAGAGAGAGTTTAGAGAGAGAGAGAGAGAGAGAGAGAGAGAGAGAGTTTAGAGAGAGAGAGAGGAGAGAGAGAGTTTAGAGAGAGATAGAGAGTTTAGAGAGAGAGATAGAGATAGAGAGTTTAGAGAGAGAGAGAGAGATAGAGAGTTTAGAGAGAGAGAGAGAGAGAGTTTAGAGAGAGAGATAGAGAGTTTAGAGAGAGAGAGAGAGAGAGAGTTTAGAGAGAGAGATAGAGAGTTTAGAGAGAGAGAGAGAGAGAGATAGAGAGTTTAGAGAGAGAGAGAGAGAGAGAGAGAGATAGAGAGTTTAGAGAGAGAGAGAGAGAGAGAGAGATAGAGAGTTTAGAGAGAGAGAGAGAGAGTTTAGAGAGAGAGAGAGGAGAGAGAGAGTTTAGAGAGAGATAGAGAGTTTAGAGAGAGAGATAGAGAGAGATAGAGAGTTTAGAGAGAGAGAGAGAGAGAGATAGAGAGTTTAGAGAGAGAGATAGAGAGTTTAGAGAGAGAGAGAGAGAGAGAGAGAGAGAGAGAGAGAGAGAGTTTAGAGAGAGAGAGAGAGATAGAGAGTTTAGAGAGAGAGAGAGAGAGAGAGAGTTTAGAGAGAGAGAGAGAGAGAGAGAGAGAGAGAGAGAGAGAGAGGGAGAGACAGATAGAGAGTTTAGAGAGAGAGAGAGAGAGAGTTTAGAGAGAGAGAGAGAGAGAGAGAGAGAGAGAGAGAGGGAGAGACAGATAGAGAGTTTAGAGAGAGAGAGAGAGACAGAGAGAGAGAGAGAGAGAGTTTAGAGAGAGAGAGAGAGAGAGAGAGAGAGAGAGAGAGAGAGAGATAGAGAGTTTAGAGAGAGAGAGAGAGAGAGAGAGAGAGAGGGAGAGACAGAGAGAGAGAGAGAGTTTAGAGAGAGAGAGAGAGAGAGTTTAGAGAGAGAGAGAGAGAGAGACAGACAGAGAGAGAGAGAGAGTTTAGAGAGAGAGAGAGAGAGAGAGAGTCAATGCTAGTCAAAGCAAGATCAGGAGATTTAAAGTGATGGTTTAGCCAAAAATCTAATTCACCTTAACCCAAATGTTTATCAGCAATGTTTCACCGCCAGTCAGTCTTGCTGACCGTCACCTGTAGGTTATGCGGTGTGTCCCTGACCGCTGGCTATAGCTGACTCTTGTCGGCACTGTTGTGGCTGATTGAGCTTGTTTAATCAGTGCTGGTGGTCAGCCATGAGAGAAAGCTCTCAAGGAAAACATGCAAAGAATAGCCTTCTTTTTCTTTGCAAGCAGCATTTTTTAATCTTTTAACTTATTTGTTTTTGTACACATTTTAAAATTTGCAGTATTTAAACAGCACATGCCAAACAATAAAATATTTAAGTTGGCTCAACAAAGCAAGTTTAAGACAGGATTGTAGAACCTAAATGGGAATACTGCACTTGTGCTTTTGGGATCAATCGTATACAGAATTCCTACAGTGTTTATTCATGATTTTTTCTCCTGAAATAAACAGCAGAATGTTCATAAAATTCACATGAAACTGTCAAAAATTAAGTCACAAACTAGCCCTCAAAGACTTTTTATACAGTCTCACATACATCCTAGCACATACTGTCAGCCATCTGGGATACCACAGTAATGGCCTAGCAACACCTTAGCAACCACCTGGGCTACCATAGCAATAGTCTAGGAACACCTTAGCACCCACCTGGGATACTAAAGCAATGTCCTAGCAAAACCTTCGCAACCACCTGGGCTACCACAGCAATGATCTAGGAACACCTTAGCAAACACCTAGGATGCTAAACCAATGCCCTAGTAACACCTTAGCAACCACCTGGCTTACCACAGCAATGGTCTAGGAACACTTTAGTACCCACCTGGGCTACCATAATAATGGCCTAGCAACACCTTAGCACCCACCTGGGATAATAAAGCAATGTCCTAGCAAAACCTTCGCAACCACCTGGGCTACCACAGCAATGATCTAGGAACACCTTAGCACCCACCTAGGATGCTAAACCAATGCCTTAGTAACACCTTAGCAACCACCTGGGCTACCATAGCAATGGTCTAGGAACACCTTAGCACCCACCTAGGATGCTAAACCAATGCCCTAGTAGCACCTTAACAACCACCTGGCTTACTACAGCAATGGTCAAGGAACACCTTAGTACCCACCTGGGCTACCATAATAATGGCCTAGCAACACCTTAGCACCCACCTGGGATACTAAAGCAATGTCCTAGCAAAACCTTCGCAACCACCTGGGCTACCACAGCAATGATCTAGGAACACCTTAGCACCCACCTAGGATGCTAAACCAATGCCTTAGTAACACCTTAGCAACCACCTGGGCTACCATAGCAATGGTCTAGGAACACCTTAGCACCCACCTAGGATGCTAAACCAATGCCCTAGTAACACCTTAACAACCACCTGGCTTACTACAGCAATGGTCAAGGAACACCTTAGTACCCACCTGGGCTACCATAATAATGGCCTAGCAACACCTTAGCACCCACCTGGGATACTAAAGCAATGTCCTAGCAAAACCTTCGCAACCACCTGGGCTACCACAGCAATGATCTAGGAACACCTTAGCACCCACCTAGGATGCTAAACCAATGCCTTAGTAACACCTTAGCAACCACCTGGGCTACCATAGCAATGGTCTAGGAACACCTTAGCACCCACCTAGGATGCTAAACCAATGCCCTAGTAACACCTTAGCAACCACCTGGCTTACCATAGCAATGGTCTAGGAACACCTTAGTACCCACCTGGGATACTAAAGCAATGCCCTAGAAAAACATTAGCAACCACCTGGGCTAACTGAACAATAGTCTAGGAACACCTTAGCACCCACCTGGGCTACCATAGTAATGGCCTAGCAACACCTTAGCAACCACCTGGGCTACCACAGTAATGACCTACCAACACCTTAGAAACCACCTGGGCTACCACATTAATGGCCTAACAACACCTTAGCAACCACCTGGGCTACCATAGTAATGGCCTAACAACACCTTAGCAACCACTTGCGTTACCATAGTAACGGCCTAATAACACCTTAGCAACCACCTGGGCTACCATAGCAATGGCCTAACAACACCTTAGCAACCACCTGGGTTACCATAGTAATGGCCTAACAAGACCTTAGCAACCACCTGGGTTACCATAGTAATGGCCTAACAAGACCTTAGCAACCACCTGGGCTACCATAGCAATGGCCTAACAACACCTTAGCAACCACCTGGGTTACCATAGTAATGGCCTAACAAGACCTTAGCAACCACCTGGGTTACCATAGCAATGGCCTAACAACACCTTAGCAACCACCTGGGCTACCATAGTAATGGCCTAACAACACCTTAGCAATCACCTTGGTTACCATAGTAATGGCCTAACAAGACCTTAGCAACCACCTGGGTTACCATAGTAATGGCCTAACAACACCTTAGCAACCACCTGGGTTACCATAGCAATGGCCTAACAACACCTTAGCAACCACCTGGGCTACCATAGTAATGGCCTAACAACACCTTAGCAATCACCTTGGTTACCATAGTAATGGCCTAACAAGACCTTAGCAACCACCTGGGTTACCATAGTAATGGCCTAACAACACCTTAGCTCAAAGGTTTGAGTTTCAGTTGATGTGAGATGTGAACCCATTTGCTTTATATGCAGTTTTCTTTGAGGTAAAAGTCTGAAGTTAACTTAAATAATATATTGGCCCAGCCTGCAGAATTCCGAACCTTCTTCAGTTCCAACCCTCAGTTTTCCCTTCTTACATCTGAACTTAGGCCAAGGAAGGGATGCAAAATGAAAAATGAGATGAATTTGAGGTGATATGAAGTCGGCCAAAACGCCCTCAGAACGAGGTTATTTTCAGCAGGCAGAGTGGTGGTTCATGTTAGGTGGGGGTGGGACGTGCCAGCCGGTATCAGTCAGAGAAGAATGTGAGCCGTGTCAGATCTTAACGAATGGGCCGGAGAAAAAAAACACCCCGGCGTATCACAAGCACTCGGCATTTGATCTCAGACTCTGCTTGTCTGGATGCTGCGCCTTAGTCATAGCGCTCTCGCCGGGTTCCGTCAGTGAGCTGATTCCGTTCACTCCACGCTCACCTTTCTGAGCATTTTAACAGGCGGGTTATACTTAAAGCTGTAGATATTTCTGTAAATGGTTCATTTCGCTACTGATGAAATGATTTTCAGTTCATTTCAGCTGATCTTTCAGACGGTTTATGTGTGAAAGGCCCTTCAGTCATAGGCAAACGTTTTGGCACCCTGGTCAGTTTACATGCTGTGTGGACTTTTCAAGTGGCTCTAAAGAGAAACGCACAGCACATTTTCACATTCAACCGCTGTTCATTTGCTGAATTCTGCTTATGGGAAAAAAACTAAATAAAACATGCTCTGCTTTCGTATGTTTTGCTTAACTTTTACTCAGCAAATGAAGAGAAACTGTGCATTAAAATGTGTTAAAATAGTTTTTTATGTGGAGAATGTGTGAACATGTTTTCACTTGACCGGGGTGTTCAGTCAGACACTGCACTTCATTTATTTCATTTCTTGTCAAAACAGCTGCTGAGTACGTCTAATAATGTGAATGTGAATAATGTGAATTTTTATTTTTATTCACATGTTTTTCAGTTTTTTTTAGTGTGAGGAAATAAGCAGAAAACATATTTAACAGAGGCTTTCACAGAAGCCACAACAACAAAATTTAATTCCAGATTTTTCCGTATTTAGTGCCTTTATTACAGCCGCACCCTCCAAAGTTTAGTCTTAGAAGCTGGTTGCACTTTCACGTTCGGAGGTGCTGAGGTCTGGACTCTGGCATGGTCAGCCCGTTGTTCAGCTGGATTGTCTCAGATGTGAAGCAGCTTGAGTTTCTCTTCTCTCTCTCAAAGATTTAAGTGCTGCTTATCTGAAGGGGACAGTTTTGGTGATCTATCACGTCTTGCCGTGTCTTTATTCGAGTGGATTGTGAGATATCTAATTTCACAAACCTCTCCAGAAAAATAAATAACTTCTACTTCATCTGCTTTGCCTTCAAATGTAGCACTGGAAATTTGCGCAGGGCTGTAAATAAAGCTGTTTTTATTAAATAAAAAGCAGGTAAAGGGGTAAAGTGTCAGGAGCCAATGCGCTGTTGGAGAAAGGCCGCTCAGGACAAGACCGGGATTCCAGTGTTTTCAATGCATCCGTTTGTTGGTCATCTCAGGTTCACTCCACTATCCAGCCCACTTTATCATATAATACTTAACGTCAGACCCAGAGATGGACGCTTCCATTGCTATTACGACTGCACAAAAGCCCAGTGCATTAAGCCAGCCGAGCCAGCAGGAAGGACGTAAAGCTGTTGGGGAAAACAAAAGTAAATACTTGGTTTTATTATGATGTGAGTAAGAGGCGTCAGAGTGGGGATTTATATGGGCCGAATTAGAAACAGCGCAGGCTGGATACAAAACCAGCACCGTGGGTCTAAACGAACGGCCTCGCATATTAGTTACTTGCCTTGGGTTAAACGCATTTTTTCTTTTCTTTTTTGTTTCATTCTTTTTTTGAACAAAGGACCAATGACTAATGACAACAGCATGAGCTAAAAGTAGGAGCCGTCCCGTATCAAAACACCAGCTTGAGACGAATTAAGGACATAATGTTTCGAAATGCTTCCAGTCCCGCAGGCCGTTAAGAGGGGGAATAAAAGAGAAGGGGTCATAAAAGTAAAGAGCCGCAGCTTTGTTACAGCCGGGCCTGCAAGCGAGTAAAGACACGTTTAAAGCCTAATCCTACAGCGTACAGGCCTGACACGTCACATGACGTTCAGCAGAAAACACGCCGGCCCAAAGACCCCGAGTGGAGTCAAGAAAGCAGAATTAATGCGACAGTTCGGTGAACAATTTGATTTCCACCCTGACCCAAATCAGTCAGACGGTCCCGTCTTTAGTGGAGCTATGAGGCTAATAGCTAAGAGGTGATCTATGGGATAATGCAGGCTGCATGCCTAAAGCATCACACACTGGCCTCAAACAACAGGACGCTGTTACATCAAACAAGCTCGCTTATAGTACACATGAGTCTGGGTGCCCCGGTCAAATTCCATGTTTTGCCCATTTTCCTGGTGAAAGCTCCGTCTATAGAGAACGCTTCTGCGTATTTTAGTGCATAGTTAACACAAAGAAAACATAAAATGAGCCCTGCATAAAAGTTAGGATTATATTTTATATGTATTTTTGATTTTTTCTCCAGCTCAACTGGCCACTAAAATGTACTCATTTTAGCAATTCAGCAACAAGTCATTTGACCCAGTGTGTTCAAACTTTTACAAATGACTCGATGTTGCTTCTGACGTTTCATTAATGTGTTTACGTGTTGGTGCTAGGCAGCTGATGGCAAACCAAATATTGTATTGTTTTCAAAGGAGCAGCAACGCCAGTGTACCGCAGCGGTCAGTGGAAAGTTCTGCCAAGAGTTCAATTTTCCAAACTTTTGGCATTGGACCGTGGCTCTGAAATAAAACAGATGTTGAATTTTTGGGGAGCCTTGATCGTCGAATCACTGAAGTCACAAAATATTAAAAAAGCAGAAAGTCCTTGACTTTTTCCCACCTTAAATAAACAATCAACGGCGCTGGAGCTCTCCTCAAATAATCACGGTTTCCCTAGTCTAATGGTGGCGTGCTGCTATGAAGCAACAGCAACGTGTACAGTTTTGCGCATTTTTCGCTGCGAAGAAGGGACGCGCTGTTTCAGCGAGAGCCGCGGCCTTTATTTGCTGTTGTATGCCTCACATAAGGAATGAGATGCTCTCCAAGCCTGAGCTACATCCTGCCTCTTAATCGCCAGGCCCTGGACTAACGCTGCGCTTCCTGAGATAAACATAAACAGTCAAAAACAAAAGGTTAGTTCACCCTTTACAATATAGGTCCTTTTAGAAATGAACAGGGAAAACAATACTGGGGAAAACCAACCCAAATAACATGCCCACGTTTCCTGAACCTGATACAATGCAGTTAAAGCTTCGAGTGGCTGCTAGTCACACTAATGCACTCTTTTCCCTGTTTATAGCTTATCATACACATGACCAAGTCAGTCTGATGTCTTTAAAGCAAGGTGTGAAGATTCTGGAAGGCAGTTCGCACAATGACAACTGCTGAGGTATAACCTTACATTACGTTAGATACGTTACATTTGGCAGATGCTCTTATCCAGAGCGACTTACATTTTACACAGGTAGGCCAAGGGGGTGTTGGGAGTCTTGCCCAAGGACTATAGCGGTATAGTGTAGGGTGCTGCCCAGGCAGGGACTGAACCCCAGTCTACAGCGCAGAAGGCAGAGGTGTTACCCACTACACTATCCAACCACTACATTATACCCACTAGTCAGCTACATTAGCAGCTCCAGCGCAGTCCTCGTTAAAGGAGTAAACTTCAGACACCGAAACTGCCCTCGCTTTGTGCAAGGCTGGAATTTCTGCAGGTTTTTAACTAAACCTTCACCCAAACTAGCTTACATGGCCAGCAATTCAAGCAGCAGAGAACATGTCCTTGTGTCTGAAATGGTATTAAGCCTAAACTTCCCCCAGGTTCGCTAATTCAATTCAATTCAATTCAACTTTATTGTCATTAGACATTACAGGGTAGCACAGTACAACGAACCACTATGGGGCGACTTTTCCAGTGCAGTAATAAAAGATAAATAGGAAACAGGGCAAAGACAAAAGACAGTAAAAGACAGACAGAATGTGCAGTCAGTAAGCCAAGTATTGAGCGTAGACAAGATGGGCGTAGGCAAAGTTTATAACAGGTGTATTGGACGTATAGACAGTTATAACGTATAACAGTATAACAGTGCATAGTCAGATATTGAAGTGTATCAGGTATACAGACAGAAACGTGCCGGTGAACTGCAGTACAGTACAGTAAATGCAGAAGTGCTAGTGGTGCAAAAAGAGATGTAAACAGTGATCTGTATATAAAGTATAATGTGGTGAACAGTGAGTTAAATCGAGAAGCATGATCTTTGCGTAAATCTAAGGAGCTTCTAAGTGAACAGCTAACTAAAACGTCACCCACACAAGCTGATGTGGCTGGCATTGATTTAAAAACCCAACTGGGAACCAGTTAGTCTGATTTATTTTATGAGATGGTGAGAGTTTGCATCTTCTGACTATCATGCTACTCCAAGACTGATTATCCTGTTTTGTATATGGGGGAAATCTTAAGGGGGAAGAGACCTTAAACTCCATCCCCCACAATTCAGCTCTGTAACCCGCTGTTGCTTAGAGTTCTGTATCTGTTCCTGAGGAGAACATGCGTGAAAAGGTGCTCTGTCTTGCATTACTAAAAAACGGTTCTCCTAGAGAACTGCTCTGTGTTGCAGGCTGGGTTTGTAAACTGCAACGTTGACGTTGGAGGAGAGCCACTTGGATTAAGGCTTGTATGGCTTATTAAGTCGGAGAGAGGGAGTGGGATTGTTGTGGGGGGATTTTGACACCATGCCCCATTGCATGAGTCAGCGTGGGTCTTTCTTTTACAACTCTGTTTTTTTTTTGTTTTTTCCCGCAGAGCAGTAATGTGGAAAATGTCCATATGGCTTAGTGGTGCAGTAAATCTGTATGTTGATGTTGATGGTGCTTCTCTCAGGATGAGTGCGCTAAACCCGTACGATCCTCTAACCTCTGAGGAAAAACAAGTCATTGCTGACGTACCAAAATACACAGACTTACATAAGGTCCCCTAAATCCTAAAAGCCCCTCACTTCCAGCCATGGTCAAACACACACCGCTAAGTCCCTGACCACACTTCAGCACTTCAGAGAAAAGTGGCTTTGAACTTGAACCGCTCTCGCCCTGGCCACGAGTGCGAGCTGGCTCAGGCTAGGCCTCAGGGTTGTTCGTGGTAATTGTGTGCTTGAACCAAGGCAGACGCCCTGCGGTCTAATGGCGTGCGTAATGACAGACCACAGAGCAACAGAGGGGAGGCTTAAAGGGAACACTTCACCCAAGCCAGCTATCATATCTATCCGTTTAATTAAAACTGTGTGAACTGTATGAAAGTATGTTCTAATTTCTGTGAAACTACAGGGGTTCTATACATATTTGGATGAGTACTTCACCCAAACTAGATAAAGTAACCTTCTAACTATCACTACTACCACCACTACTACTACCACCAATACCACCACTACCACTACAACTACTACCACTACTACAACCACTACTACCACCACTACAACTACTGCTACCACTACCACCACTACAACTACTGCTACCACTACCACCACTACTACTACCACCACTACCACTACTGCTACCACTACTACCACTACAACTACGACTACTACTACCACCACTACCACTACTACCACCACTACAACTACTGCTACCACTACTACCACTACAACTACCACCACTACAACTACTACTAGCACTACCACCACTACAATTACTGCTACCACTACTACCACTACAACTACCACCACTACTACTACCACCACTACCACCACTACAACTACTACCACTACCACTACTACAACTACTGCAAACCACTACTACCAGTACAACTACCACCACTACAACTACTGCTACCACTACCACCACTACAACTACCACCACTACAACTACTACTAGCACTACCACCACTACAATTACTGCTACCACTACTACCACTACAACTACCACCACTACTACTACCACCACTACCACCACTACAACTACTACCACTACCACTACTACAACTACTGCAAACCACTACTACCACTACAACTACCACCACTACAACTACTGCTACCACTACTACAACTACTGCTACCACTACTACCACTACAACTACCACCACTACAACTACTGCTACCACCACTACAACTACTGCTACCATTACTACCACTACAACTACCACCACTACGACTACTGCTACCACTACTACCACTACTACTACCACCACTACAACTACTGCTACCACTACTACCACTACAACTACCACCACTACAACTACTGCTACCACTACTACTACCACCACTACAACTACCACCACTACAACTACTGCTACCACTACTACCACTAATACTACCACCACTACAACTACCACCACTACAACTACTGCTACCACTACTACCACTACAACTACCACCACTACTACTACCACCAATACCACCACTACCACTACAACTACTACCACTACCACCACTACAACTACTGCTACCACTACTACTACCACCACTACAACTACTGCTACCACTACTACCACTACAACTACCACCACTACAACTACTGCTACCACTACTACTACCACCACTACAACTACCACCACTACAACTACTGCTACCACTACTACCACTACAACTACCACCACTACAACTACTGCTACCACTACTACCACTACAACTACCACCACTACAACTACTGCTACCACTACTACTACCACCACTACAACTACCACCACTACAACTACTGCTACCACTACTACCACTACTACTACCACCACTACGACTACCACCACTACAACTACTGCTACCACTACTACCACTACAACTACCACCACTACAACTACTGCTACCACTACTACTACCACCACTACAACTACCACCACTACAACTACTGCTACCACTACTACCACTACTACTACCACCACTACAACTACCACCACTACAACTACTGCTACCACTACTACCAATACAACTACTGCTACCACCACTACGACCACTACTACCACTACAACTACCACCACTACTACTGCTACCACTACTACCACTACAACTACCACCACTACAACTACTGCTACCACTACTACCACTACTACCACCACTACTGCTACCACTACAACTACCACCACTACCACTACTACGACCACCACTACAACTACCACCACTACAACTACTGCTACCACTACTACCACTACTACCACCACTACTGCTACCACTACTACAACTACTACCACCACTACTGCTATCACTACTACCACTACAACTACTACCACTACCACCACTACCACTACTACGACCACTACTACTACCACTACAACTACTGCTACTACCACTGCTACCAGTACTACTACTATTAATAATAGTAATAGTAATAATAATAATAATAATAATAATAGCAATATCATCATCCTCATTGCTTACATTATATATACTATGACCATGTCAGTACACATGAGCATAACAGCAGACCTATGTGATGTATAGTGTCCAATTTGTAGGTAGTCTGACCAGAGGAGGACGGGTCCCCCCTGGTGAGCCTGGTTCCTCCCAAGGTTTCTTCCTCAGCTCTGAGGGAGGTTCTCCTTGCCACTGTTGCCCCCTGGCTTGCTCACCAGGGGTTTTCCATTCATGGTAAAACTTTGTCTTCACTGGAATTCTGTGAAGCTGCTTTGTGACATCATCAGTTGTAAAAAGCGCCACAAATAAATTTGATTTGATTTGATTTAATGTGGGAAACAATGAATGAAAATAAGCACGGACCTGCTAGCATGATCTTATTTTTATAAGGCTATGAAGTTTTTGAATGAACACCTAAACGAAGACTTCAGCCAAACAGGCTCGTGTGGTCAGAACTGAATTAAAACAAAAGGGAGCCAGTTAGCCTGATTTACCTCGCCATGGTATCAAGTCCCTCTAAGATTTAGCAGCTGCATTTAGCAACACTTGCATTCTGACTATCGAGCTGCTCCAGCTGCTCTGCTTTGTGAGTTCTGACAAATGAACGCTCCAAATCCAGTCCCACCCTAACTGACCACTCTCCCACCCATCCCACGTCCACCCAGAATTAAACATGACTTTCCTGGACAGACAGCGACACTGCAATGGAATTTCTGGAGAAGATCATGTTCCCAATACATATAAATCAGTCTTCTCTTTTTTTTACATGCTGTGTTTGCAGAATTACTCAGTTTCATAGTAGAACTCAGATGTTGGTGTGGAACTCGTGGCATGCAGCAGGTGCTGTGGGTGGACAGGGAGCAGTGGGCATTGCCCACTCAAAGTGGTTGTCTGCCCACTGAATGACTTTTAATTTAAGAAACACTAAAAGTTTTGACTTGGTTTACAGTCGATGACTGGAACTTACAACACATGCTCTCAGCGTTTGAACAGCAGCCTCTTGGCTTCCAGGCCGTCATCACCACACACTCATTTTGACGGTTAGGTAAGTTAATATTTTGGAAATGTTAAAAATCTAGAATTTACTTTTAAGACTTTTATTATTTTCCTATCAACAGTACTGTGTGAAAGTCTCAGGCACCCAAGACACATTTTCAAAATCTATTTATTTGTGTAGTTTGTGTTTATTTGCTGAGAAAAGTGTTAATATTTGAATAAACAAAATGTATAATTAATTAATAATGGTCTTATCATTTTATATATATATATATATATATAATAAACAGTGATTTTCTGGATGCTGTTGTGTTTGTTTACCCATCTCCAAGCCTCTCCTCGAGGAAGCCCAGTATTATATGTTAATATGTTATTATAGTTAAAAAGCAGCTCCTGGTTTGACCAATCAGTGCTCAGTAAATTGAGCTCATGATGTAATTGATGATATTAACGAGTCTCTGTGGCGGCTGTGAAGGTGTCCAGGAAAAATAATGACCCGAGAAATTCTTGTTACTGTTTATTGTTTTTCTGTTTATCTGAATTATGAATACGACTTTATTCTAATGTATATTGTGATAAACTGTTGAGGTCAACTGGTTAAACATTAGATGCCTAAAACTTTCACACAGCGCTGTACATGTGTCTTAATTTGAAGTCTTAGTGTATTTAATATTCAGCCTATATTAAGTAATATTAGTGCATTTCTAACTGTGTTCAAGCTTTGGGTTTTCTTTCTATGGTTTTATTGTGAGGGACTTTCTTATATAGCTACAGTGTTTTCACGAGAGGTTTCATGCACCCTAACCAAGTTATTCAGCCCAATATCAAGCCTGCAGTGGCAATGACAGAGACACCATCCTGCCTATTATGAGCCAGTGTAGCATCAAAATGATTTTAAAGCTGCTATATTGAGATGAAATTGTTATGTAATTTCATACTTTCAATGACCACATTGTAGTTTGGGATGCGGCAAACGGTGAAGATGTGATGAAACTCTGGCAACATACTCGAATATCTGGCCGGCGTAGTACGTAATAATTGGTGTGCCTCATACTCCACTGTTAGTAATGAAGGTTCTGTGCAGGTACATCTTCATTCAAATCAAGGTACAAACAATGTAAATGTTCCCTCATAGGTACCGCAGTGGTTCTAAGGTCTGATTGTGGAGCTTAAATCAGGTTCTCCAGGTGAAAAGTTGGTATTTGTTCCTTTTCATAACCGAATGTTTTAAATCAGAGCAGTAGAGTAAAAGCCTGGAGGCGAGGCGAGGCGTGTGGAGTCAGTCCAGCTTAGAGCAGATCATCTCAGTGGATTATGGTTCAGTGATGTTCCCTGACTAAAGGTGCTGAGATGGAGCCTTGAGGGTCCCACCCCAGTGACAGGAGGGGAACCGACCCAGAGACGGTGTCGTACCTTTTGTCTGAGAGTATGACAATCAGGCCACACAGCCAGGCTCTCTTTGCCATGAAACATGCAGTTGGTCAGTCTTCCTCGACGATAAATATGCACCCCTTATTTACAAGCCAGTCAAACGAGCCTTCGCTCTCAGGCAGTTTCCAGTCATACTGAGCGACGAAACACACCTGACAGTCATCAGGAGTCTGGCTGGCATTAGCCCTGTTACTTATGTTTATGTTATGTTGATGACTTATTCAAAAAAGCTCATCTCACCACTTCTGACACAGAAAGTCACCCTAACCCATCCACCACCTCCTGGGACACGCACTCTGCATCCACCACTCAAATTTACCCTGCCACACAACTCCTGCGTTGACTTTGAAGCACAGGAGGCTTAGCGTGAGTGCGCAGCTGTGTGTTTTTGTGAGCGTGAGTGAGTGAGAGAGCGAGAGAGAGAGAGCGATTTGCCCTAAGCAGTCTCCGTCTCTTCTCTCAGATGTGCCTATCATCCTAAAAAGCTTTTAAAGCTCCTGCCCCTCCAGGTTGTGCTGAGAGAAGAAAAATGACGTCTGTGGGGACAAAAGATGGCACCTTAATAATTAATACACATCCGCCCTGCTTTCTAAATCCTCTTGGCTCACCAGAACTTAAGCCTTTTCACGCCGTCGTATGTACACAAACCGGGCCCTCGAACGTGCCTGGACCAGACCTGGACCGCTGCAATCGAATGGAACAGCAGCATCAGCGCCCCGATCCAACCAGTTAGTGCTGAGATAATATACAGCATTACAGACTTTCAGCGACCAAATAACGTTTGAATTAGTCTCTGTTACTTTTGAAGTACTTCCCATTGAAAGGCCGACCAAATGGAGTCTTGGAGTGTTCTGGTCCAATAAAAGCATTCCTGCGAGAGGTCATGCTTATTATCAGTGACTCATGTTTCAGGGCTCCTTTGAATTACACTGTCTCAAGTGAGTGGGCTGCTTGAAAATTTCCTCTTTTCTAGAGCTCCTAGTCCTCTTAATACCACAGCTTACACAAAGGAGTGTTCATTTTAAAAATAATCTGATTACTGACAATATTTTTTTTTGCCTTTCAGAACTTAAAGGGGAATTCCACCCATTTTCTCCAAGGTAAACATACAGAGATAGAATAGTTTACAGTGGTGGTCATGGGGACCAGACATCCAGCCCTAAAAGCTCTTACAGAAGGTTATTACATGAAATGGTGTGATATGAATACACTGCCTGGTGTCTGAGATATGACTTCGGCCTGAACTTCACTGTTTGAATCCATTCATGGCACAGGGGTGAATGCAGGGTGGTATTGGTTCACTGATTGTTTTGGATGGTCAATAAAATGGCTATATTTGTGTTGTGATCACCATGGAAAGGAAAGCAGGGTCAGTAAGTTTCGCTGCAATGAAGCATTTCACACCAGATCACTCTGAATGACTCTGTTTACATCTCAAACCCTGAGTTATGCAGAAATGAAGAAAGATTAACTGAGGATTATACCTGTTATTAACATAATTATATATATATATATATATATATATATATATATATATATATATATATATATATATATATATATATATATTTATAAATATTTTCAATTAAACCTGGAAATAAACATAATAAACTTTTTAAAAGAGAAAAGTCTAGAAAAAAAGAAATATTTAAATTATACAGTATTTCTAGGCCACTATTCAAAATTTAAGCATATCTGTGAATTGACCATATGGAGCCATTTCACATCTCTGTATGACTTTGTTTATATCTCAAACACTGAATTATACACAGATTTGTAAAATTTTGGTGGAATTCCCCTTCCACCCTTTTTAAAAAACAGAAGTGGACTGAAGTTTCATTTTTGTAGGTGAGCAGGCCAACCAACAATTATAAACATCACTGCAAAAAATATCACAACAAATAACCTGTACGGCAGACGTGAGGGCGAGGGGATACACGGAAACGTAGTGGCCAGCACTGGCGTGGTCAGTGGGGCATGAACTAGGACAATTTAAGCACTACAAAATAAACAGGCATGGGTTTTATTATACACCAGTGAAGGATAAGTGGGTAGTGATCTGTGCTGGAAGCGCAGGGCCAAAGCAGACAACTTCCATGCCTACAGGAAATGTGGAAATGCTCCTTTGTTTATCCTTTCTGGAAGCAAGTCATGGATGGTCACGGATAGTTCTTGGAAAAACACTGAAAATCAGGATCAGGTCTATTTTACTACCAGGTTTATCTGAACTTCAACCTCCTCTATTCCTCCTCTTTTCCCCAGATATTCCAGCTCTATAAAGGCAGGGACATCGGCATGCTCACATCCTTGTGCTCCTACAGAGCTCAGTCTTCTTACTGGGCGATTATTCAATACAATATTTTCTTTTTATCGTCTCCTAAACGAAACAAGCAGCTGGCGAGGCAGAACTCACCGTCTCCAAAACCAAATCAGACACGGTTTCTGAATGATCCTGTAATTATTTCAGAAATGTTTGTCCTTTCGGAAGGTCCCTGTTGTGGAAGGTAAAAGAAATAGATATCTATTCACCTGAGATCTGTTTTAATGTACAGTAGACTGGCCATTCGGAATTATGCTTTGTGTTCTCTGTTTTTTATTATGATATGAAAATGAATTATCATTTGAGGAGCCAGGATGTGCCGAGACTTCAGACCTGTCTCATGCAGCTGTGCCTCCGGTAAACACAGGACAGGTTCAGTGCCTGCTTTGTGTCTTAGTTTGGAGATAAATACGTTCGATTTTTAAAAAGCTCACTTTTATGTGCCACATTCTAAATTTCCAGTACACTGGACACTGAATATTATATGTTTTCCAGTAAACGATAAAAAAATCACGTTATTTACTTAATACGCAGCAGAGAACAGTGTTCTCACAGTGTTCTAGCGGTGTTCTCACAGTGTTCTAATGGTGTTCTCAGTGTTCTAGTGGTGTTCTCACGGTGTGCCCAGTGTTCTAGCGGTGTTCTCATGGTTTTCTAATGGTGTTCTCAGTGTTCTAACGGTGTTCTCACAGTGTTCTAATGGTGTTCTCAGTGTTCTAGTGGTGTTCTCACGGTGTTCTAATGGTGTTCTCGGTGTTCTAGTGGTGTTCTCACGGTGTGCCCAGTGTTCTAGCGGTGTTCTCATGGTTTTCGAATGGTGTTCTCAGTGTTCTAACGGTGTTCTCACAGTGTTCTAATGGTGTTCTCAGTGTTCTAGTGGTGTTCTCACGGTGTTCTAATGGTGTTCCCAGTGTTCTAGTGGTGTTGTCACTGTGCTCTAATGGTGTTCTGATGGTGTTCTGGTGGTGTTCTAAAGGTTTTCTAATGATGTTCTGGTGGTGTTCTAAATGTGCTCTGATGGTGTTCTGATGGTGTTCTAAAGTCAGTCAACACAGACATCCTGTGCAGGAAGGGTCCTTTAACATCTGTATGAAGCTCCTGCAGATGTTCCATCAGACCATGGTTGCCAGCGGTCTTTTCTATGCTGTGGTGTGCTGGGGAGGAAGCATAAAGAGGAGAGACGAGATGGGACTGGATAAGCTGGTCAGGCGAGCGGGGTCAGCGGTCGGTGTGGAACTGGACACTGTGGTCAAGGTGGCTGAGAGAAGGACATCACCCAAACTGCTCTCCATTATGGAGGATGATGGCCACCCACTGCACACCATCATCCTGGACAGGAGGAGCAGGTTTAGTGGCAGGTTGCTGTCACAGAGCTGCTCAACCCACAGACTGAGGAGGTCCTTTGTCCCCAGAGCCATCAGGCTCTTCAACTCTTCCCAGGGGGACCAGCAGAGACGGGGGGGCTGAATCTGAATCTCATGTCTCTCTCTATCTAAAGGTTTTCTGATGGTGTTCTAAAAGTGTTCTTATGGCGTTTTGATAGTGTTCTGATGTTATTCTGATGACGTTCTAATTATGTTTTGATGAACACCTTTAGAACACCATCAGAACACCATTAGAGCAATAAAAAACATTAGAACAGCGTAAGAACACCAGCAGAAAATGATCAGAACAACATTGTCTTTGTTATGAGTGTCCAGTTTCTCGTGATGCCTGACGTGTTCCATTAATGTTTGTTATGTCAAAGCTGTTGTAATCTGTCCGTGTATTGTTTATGTATGTATTGTGATCTATATAATCTGTTATGTTTTATGCTGTAAAGTTCATTTAAAAGAAAAGAAAAAGTTGCAGTCAGCGTAATGTCACTGCTGTAATGTCAAGGACCACCTATAAATGTTTATGACGGGCATAATGCGCCTTTAATCTTTCATAATTTGTTTGATTCATAATTGGTTTGATGTGGAATGCTTTAGACTCACTGACTGTACTGGTGGATGCCTTGCAGTGGCCTGCATGTACCACTCCACCATTAAGCCAAAACTCTCAGACATCAGGCAGCATTTCACATAATAACTTTCTGTGAGGAGCTTTTAGAGGTGGACGTCTGGTACCCGTCACCATCACTGTGAGCAATTCTGAAAGCATTTCACACCAAACCGCTCTGAATGGCTTTGTTTACATCCGGTGGATTGAATTATGCCACAATTTCACTTTAACTCACTTCTTAAAACTTATTATCCACAATAAACTTTTACAGCATTGTTATGCGCTGTTGCAGTTTAGGTTTTTATTTTTGGTTGCATTTTAAATATGCATATATATCGTGGTGCATATATTACACCACTGCATGACCCTGATGAGCTATCACTGCAGGCAATGTTGCTGTCAACCTTAACTCAGGCTCATTTAATAGTACAGCAAGCGGGTCGTTACAGCACAGTAATTCAAATGCGTTTTAAGAATGCATCTTTCACTGCAACCAGAGCCTCTTCCCATGTGCACTGCGGGATCCCCAAAGCACAGCGGTCATTTGTGTCCAGCTGGACTTAAACAAACACTGTAGGTGGCAGTTCAGCGCTGGGGTTTGTGCTGCATGCTCAGTAATGTGAGGTGAACCACAGCCGTGTTAGTGCAGGATTACCATCCACCGCAAAAACCACATCCAGCATGTCGTTCCTGATTGCCAATCACAGCCGGTCTATTCACATCCCATGCGTTTTCAAACCTGCCTGTCAGTTTCCAGGCTTGACACATGAGCTCATTCTTGCACAATCCAGAAAGCATTTCCTACCCTGAGGGCATACAGTACAGGAGGCTGTAGTGAGCCTGCAGCAAAACTTTTGTTTTGCCCGACAACAATACCATGGAGATGAGGGGGAGGTCAAGAAACGGCTACATGCAAAATTCATGGAACTGCTGCAGTTTAAATGCTAAATTATACGGTATGCATGCGGGGCACTGTAGTAGTTTCATGAACACTGGACACTGCCCTAAACTAAAGAAAGAGCAGAGGTGATTCGTTCCTGCATTTTACTCCACGTACAGTACAAAGGACTGCTGCGATTTAAATGCTGTGTACTGTACACCATGCATGCTGGGTATTGTAGTAAACACATGGCTTTTTAGACCACAACAAAAAACAACATTCCAAGAAGCAGTAGTTCATGGAAATGAGCATTATCCTGTCATTGGTGTCATGCCCGTATTCATAGTACTTGTGCAGCTTGCATACCAAGAAGACCATTTGGGTAGGAGCTCGTCTCATCACTGATACTGCAGCAACAACACAAAATGAAGCAAAATAGACCAGAATGGCAACTAAAAAGATAAAAAGAAGTGTAGGCGCTTCAGACTCAGTCTCCAGAAAAGAAAAAGCTTAGCTAGACTGCGTGATTTTCACGTCATCGTAATACTATCAATAAGGACTTCTGAGTCTAAGCTGGGAAAAATGAACAGTGCTTTCAAAAATGACTGCTGTCGCACCCTTTGGAAATTTTTTTTCACAAATTCGATACATTTGGACATTTGGACAATTACAAGGTCATTTAATTACAAGAATTACAAGGTCATTTAGCAGTCAAAACAGTGGCACAAGCATGCTAAATGCAGGCTAAAACTGCTGTGCATTGAAATGACGTTGCATGAAGGAAGACACTTGGTGGTTCGGGCCATTATGGTGAGGCTGCCTTTCTTAAATGCCAGTTCAATATGCAGCAGCGTTGGCTTGCGTGTCACATAGTTTGGCTCCTTAATGGCCTTGAATTATGCAAACGTTCACAGACAACATGAACTAACCCAACCAGTCAATGTGATCTGTGATGTTGGCATGGTGACAACCAAGCTGACAGATCAGCTGTGTCCTTTATGACAAATGTCAAAAGGATTGGTTTGTCTTTGCCTTGTCAAATGTGGTGCTGGCATTTCCAACAGCAGCTCAGAATGATTTATAGATATCCAAGCTATGTGTGAAATCCCAGAACCTGAATATTTTACTTTTTGAAAATGGAAACCAAACATCGTCATTTACCCAAGTTGTCAGAGACAAAACTTGAAAACATCATACATGTTTCTTGTCTAAATATTATATCGTTAATTTGTGTTGCGAATGTATTGTAGCCTGATTTTTGATTGGTTCACCACGCAGCAGTGGGCGGGGAAAAATAATGGTGTTTCACCTCCCCCTCTCTTCAACCCCACCTATCACTGAGAGAAGACATTCATCTAGCTCAGTGACCCTCCCTGACACCATGTCTGTTCATGTTAACTTTCAATGTTGCTTATATTGCGTACACTTTGCATGCTGGGCATTGTAGTTGCATGAAGTTTGGACAACAGTTGACCTTACACATTGACCCTAATTGCATTAATACAGTATTATTGCATCATGGCAGAACTAATTCCACCATTTTATTGATGCACAATTTGCAGAACTGCCAATCAGATGCACACAGTGCATGCTGGGCTTTGTAGAAGTTGCATGAATTTCAGACTTACGCTGAAAATCAACATTTAATGCCATCATTTCATCACTGACCACTATGCATGATGAACATTATAGTGTGGTCCCATGAATTCAGGCTTGAATACTTGACCCTACAATCAAAAAGACTGATAATTCCATTGCACTGTGAATTCTGGTCATTATAGGAATTCCATGAATTTTGAACTATCCTAAAGAATACCAGACATGATTCCAACATTGCATCATCATTGCAGTAAATCTGTTGCATAAATACAGATTTGTAAGCAGCCTGCTCCTTTTTCTCCCCGCTGCCTCATATCAGTCACTTGTGGAGGAGCATTCATCCGAGAGCGGATTAAGAAACAGAGCGAGGCAGCATGCTTTCCCTTCTCTCCAGCTCCGACAGTATCGCAGGATTCTTAATGCTGTGTTATACGTATTATGACAGAACATTGCTGTGATAAGAAAACTTCATATCTTCTAACCTTAACCTCTGTTAATGTTTCGGGATGTTATTTGTTTGTTGAACCTCTGAAATGTTAAACTTTATACAAGACTGAAAAAAACACGCTTGGTGTTAAATTTAACATCATTCGGGCCGATTTGTCACAAACGTTTTGACACAGTGTAAAAAAGGCTTTTTCAAATAACGTGACAACAAAAAAAAGCGCAAGAACAATTAAGATGTTTTCTTATGACACGATTCGCCTCCTAATTTTAAGAAGCTGTAGTCTGCAATAGTGAAGCATCCTCTAAACTCTTCACCTCCTTACTGACAGATTTCTCATTCCATCCATTTCCGACACCACGACAAATCAGGTGTGTGTTAAAAATCCTGCACCCTGCTCCTCCGCAGATGGTCCTGTTTGAACTCCCACCACCCCTTAAAGCCACCAGGAGAACCACCACGCTGACATCTACGCAGACTTTTGAGCGGCACACATGCATGTGCAGAAAGTGATGGACAGAAGGCTGCAAACCGCTGTAGGGGTCAGTTTGAGGTCCGGCGGGCTTCAGAATGAGCGGTCACTTACCCAGAAACATGCTGCTGCTCTCCATGGCTCATCACACTCACATATCCCCGGCTACAACGCACACTCTGCTGCTGCTGCCGACTCCACCAGCCACTCCATGATCTCAGCACGACTGAGAGACTGAGAGAGGGAGAGCGAGTGAGAGTGAGAGCACCGGGCGTGTGAGTGTGTGTGGCTCCGACTGTGTGTGTGTGTGTGTGTGGCAGCCACAACACCATGGCCCGTCCCTCCCCGTCTCTCTCTCTCTCTCTCTCTCTCTCTCTCTCTTACTGTCTCTTTCGGTTTACCCCCTTCTCTCACTCACTGTATGTCTATCTTTCTCTATTTCTTCAGTCTCTGTGTCTCTCTCCCTCTCTATCGCACTCTTTCTGTATGTCTTTCTTCTTTCTCCCTCCCTTTCATGCTCTTTGTCCTTCTCACCCTCTTTCTTCATGTCTCTCTCACTCCTTCTCTCATTATGTCTCTAGCTTGTTCTCTCTCTCTCTCTCTCTCTCTCTCTCGCTCTCTCTCTCTGTATTTTCTGTTTTTATCTATATGTCTCTTTCTCTGCCTCTCTGTATGTCTCTCTATATATGTCTTCCTCTCTACCTTCTTATTTCTTTCTATTTGTCTGCCTCTCTCTCCTTCTCTCTGTAAATCTCTCTCCCTCCTTCTCTCTCTGTATATCT
>NC_051234.1:1199629-1252129 GCF_015220715.1 Pygocentrus nattereri | reverse complement strand
CCTATTTTATGCCAAGGACTTTTGGACTAATTCTGTTGGTCCATTCCTCATGAAATGCTCACACAATGCAAAAAAATGGTCTTATTAGTTTTTGACACATCAGTTACGATACTTATCTGGTTTGGCCATTAACAAATCAAATGTCTCACCAAGACTTTGGAGATGGGCCCTTAAACACTTTAAAATCTGCCGCCAGAGGAGCTTTTCCATGTGCACTTACACGTTGGCCACAGTCATGCATGGCTTTAAAGAGGTGGCTGATATGACCTGGGCCACCCCTGAAATCTGATTGGCCACCCCAAAATTACCGCCACTTCATTGGCTTCCACCACACTGGTGGAACAGCTCTCCACGCCACCCCCTACACATTATCACCAGCGTGTGCTGTCTGTACTGCTTAGCCTTAAAGGGGAGAGTGAACTGGTGACAGACCTGCTGTTCTGTAGTGGCGTTCGGGGTAAGAACTGTTCTACCTCACACTCAACCAACCCGCCACACCCTGGTCACACTTTCATACTGCCACCCTGAAAAAACACCTTGCCACCCCTGGTAAAATTTTCTAGAACCACCACTGAACAGCAAATGTTAGTCTGTAGAACTGTAGCTTTCTTTGTGTTTCCTATCACTGCATAAAAGATGCTCAAGACTTCCTTAATGTTAGAAGATTTGTAATAAAAACAAAAAATAGCCATTAATAAATATAATTATAAACTGAAATAAAAACAAAAATGTATGTAAAAAACCCACAAGAACTTCATCAAATCAAGCCA
This sequence comes from Pygocentrus nattereri, assembly GCF_015220715.1. Lineage (NCBI taxonomy): Eukaryota > Metazoa > Chordata > Actinopteri > Characiformes > Serrasalmidae > Pygocentrus > Pygocentrus nattereri. The sequence continues at coordinate 1,251,359 of NC_051234.1, read as the reverse complement.
GCCACCTAACATTAGTGATACGAATGAACTTTTATGAAACTTTATGGTCAGACTTAACCAACTAATGAGTCTGTATACTCTAAAGCACATCTTATAATAGAGGTCGGAATTCCTGAGTTCCTGAGTTCCTGCGTTATGAGCTTCTATTGAAAGCACCATTTTCAGTTGCTCACAGTTTTACACATTATACACATTATTACGTCTGCCTTTTTTAGATTTTTGCGGCCCCTCATGGTTGGAGTTAGGCTTACTTGCTTTATCTGTTTGTAGCTAAAACTGTTAGCTTGATAGCTTGCTATGCTAACTACAATAACCTGCAAATAATGCCAAAAAGCTCCTGCCTTTAGGTTAACAGTAATACAACATCTGGCACTGTGCTTATTTACTCATGCTCATCTCATAAAACAGGCACCGCTACTAAGATCTGATACCAGCTGATACCATGTGACGTAAGCCAACTGTACCCTGTAATAAACAAACGACTCAAGCTAGCAGTGAACGAGGGTCCGCACATACAGAGGGGTGTTACTGACTGTCAGACACAAAGTCACTAGTCACTGTAAACATGCCACCTTGGTAAATCCCTGCCAGAACTAGGCTGTGCGATTTCAGGGTGTTTTTAAGTGAAATACAACCGCTTCCCTAATACGGGTGGACACACGTAGGCTAGCTAAACGGAGGTGAAAAAGTCGGCATCTGCTACTGAAGTCTGTATAATAGCAAGGCATAAACATTAACATGTTTTTCAAACTGTCTTTACAAAACAGCCTGTAGAGAAATGACATTGTCCTATAGCGTTTTTGGCAGTTAGCAGAGCTGCTGCAGCTCAGTTTCTCGTATTCGTATTCGGTACTTGGAATAAAACGATTTTATTTGAAATTGTCCATTCACAGAGCTTTCTGAAGGGGCTGCATTTCATGCAGCATGTCAATCAGATTGAGTGTTTTCGCCCAGTATGAGCATATTAATCATAAGTCATGTGTCCACACACAATTCAAACCTACTTTTGATTAGCCAAAGAACTACATTTATAAAATTGGACAGTAGCTTTAGAAGATGGTTAGCTAAAGCTAAACCAGCTAAACAAAACAAGATGTACAGCCCTTAATGTTGAGCATTAGCTTTAGATGTGATTCCTGCTGTCACTGTGCTACTGAGACTGTTGTTGAACAAGCCTGATGAGGAGCGGTGATCAAAACTATGAAATGTACCGTAGTGCAGCCTTTTTCTAATGTGAAAAAAGCCAGCTCTTCTCCACTGCGTCACTACTCAATCCAAGGTAACTGGCATAGCTAGCTAATGCACATCATTTAAAATCAGCTAGATTTTAATTATTTAACTGTTAAGGTAAACCGTTTATTTCTAACTAGGTTACCCAGTATGGTATCGGGTCCTAAAAACATCTCAAACACTATATTGCCAAAAGTATTTGGTCGTCTGGCTTCACACACATATGAAATTGAGTGACATCTCATTCTTAATCCATAGGGTTTAATATGATGTCGGCTCACCCTTTGCAGCTATAATTCAATTCAATTCAATTCAAGTTTATTTATATAGCGCTTTTTACAACAAGGTTGTCACAAAGCAGCTTTACAGAAAAACAGGTCCACGCCTCTTATGAGCATCACCACAGTGAAGCCAATTTTGTGGTGACTACAGTGGTAAGGAAAAACTCCCTTTAAGAGGAAGAAACCTTAGAAGGGACCAAGGCTCAGTCCGAGGAACCCAACCCCCGTGGGTCGACCCGCACAGAAGAAACAGAACAGAAACAAGAACAACAGTACAAAGAGAGTGCAAAAAGATGGCTGGAACGCTGGAACCACGAATGGGGCACCTCCAGACAGGCCAACGGGGCATCTCGACACATGTGAGAGAGATAGAGAGAGAGAACGGAGTGGGAGGGAAGAGAGATAGGTTAGAAGGGTTGTGTTAATCTCTGTTGAGCGGGACAGGGCCGATTCCAGAGTGCTGCAAGCACGAATCGGCACCTCCAGACAGGCCAACCGAACATCTCGACGCATGCGAGAGAGACAGAGAGAGAGAACAGAGTGGGAGGGAAGAAAAAGATAACAGCTATAACAGCTTCCACTCTTCTGGGAAGGCTTTCCACAAGGGTTAGGAGTGTGTTTATGGGAATTTTTGACCGCTCTTCCAGAAGCAAATTTGTGAGGTCAGACACTGATGTTGGACGAGAAGGCCTGGCTCACAGTCTCCGCTCTAATTCATCCCAAAGGTGTTCTATGGGGTTGAGGTCAGGACTCTGTGCAGGCCAGTCAAGGCAAATCTCTTGGTGCTGAAGCTTTAAGAGTTCCTTTCACTGGAACTAAGGGGCCGAGCCCAACTCCTGAAAAACAACCCCACACCATGATCCCACCTCCACCAACCTTTATGCTCGGCACAATGCAGTCAGACAAGTACCGTCTCCTGACAACCCCCAAACCGAGACTCATCCATCGGATTTCCAGACGGAGAAGCGTGATTGGTCACTCCAGAGAACACGTCTCCGCTGCTCTAGAGTCCAGTGGCGGCACTTTACACCACTGCATTCCACACTTTGCACTGGGCTTGGTGATGTAAGGCTTGGATGCAGCTGCTCGGCCATGGAAACCCATTCCATGAAGCTCTCTACGCTGTTCTTGAGCTGATCTGAAGGCCACATGAAGTTTGGAGGTCTGTAGTGATGGACTCTGCAGAAAGTCGGTGACCTCTGCGCACTATGCCCCTCAGCATCCGCTGACCGCTCTGTCATTTTACGTGGCCGACCACTTCGTGGCTGAGCTGCTGTCGTTCCCAATCGCTTCCACTTTGTTATAATCCCACTGACAGTGGACTGTGGAATATTTAGTAGTGAGGAAATTTCACGACTGGACTTGCTGCACAGGTGGCGTCCGATCACGGTACCACGCTGGAATTCACTGAGCTCCTGAGAGCGACCCATTCTTTCACTAATGTCTGTAGAAGCAGTCTGCAGGCCTAGGGGCTCGGCTTTATACACCTGTGGCCGTGGAAGTGACTGGAACACCTGAATTCAATGATCTGGATGGGTGAGTGAGGACTTTTGAAAATACAATGATTTTGTACTCAGTTTGATGAAAATGGTATTGATGCATTCCTAACGCTGACAAAATTATATATGAGCTAGGTAGCTAGCTAACTAAGCAAAGTTCTGCTACAGGATTTAGCCACTTGCCCTGCAACTGCAGGTGTGAAACTGCAGATTTAGAACTTTTGTCAGCTCTCCGGCGCTCCTCTCCTTTCCACCAAGCTCTGCACTGGTAAATGTGTTTTTTAACCTTGACTCGGAGGTGTCAGCGCTCAGATAGTGCATTATTTGTCACCGTGAATAGCATTTAACAGCGGCCATCCCCAGAGGAGCCCGCCGCTCCCCACATGCAAGAGAGGCCTGGGAAACTTCATTAATCTTTCTGTCACTTCCGTGACGCTTTTCATTAGTTATGGCGGCTATCTGATCAACAGGCTGATGGCTGCTTGTGCATGTGTGTGTGATTGTATGTGTTTTGAAAGCCGGTGAAGAGAGGAGAGGAAAGTGCGAGAGGAGAGGGAGCAATCGAGAGGAAAAAGAGTTGGGAATGGGAGAGCGGGAGTAGACGGCTTGCGCTCCTGTAATGGAATATGCAAACAGAACCAACAGCAGGCGGCCACTGCATCACACATACAGCAGGCAGCTGGACCTCTCTGCTCCGTCACCCCCTTTTACGTCACCACATTCAGTCACTTTCACCGCAAGGTCACAATGCTAGACATACGCACACACACAGCGCACAAGTAAAAAGGCATTTTCATAAACAAATTAAATAACCTAATTCCATCAGAACTGCCCTTCAGTCTCGTAATTCTACCTGTCAAATTAAATATCCTGTTTGCCATTTGGATCCAGCCAAGCGCTCCATCATATTATGCTTGCTTCCATAAAGGCAAGGAAGCACGTGCATAGAAATAACTTAAACCAAACATTTATTTAGGCCTAGACCAGGGGTCAGCCACTCAGATGATAGGAAGAGGCATTTTGTCCTTTCAACAAAAATCAAACCACATTTTATGTCCATTTTACCATCTTGGCTGTAAACATGTCTCAGTGTGTGCCGATGTGCTAGAATAGGCTAAAAACATAATATAAACGAAAACACAGACTTACTTTGCTCTGCTTTAAGCTTCAGCTCAGCTATAGCTGCTGTTCTCGCATCTCCAGCAGGAAACTTTTCCTAAAATGTAGAACCGTTTCTTGTAAAGAGTCTTTTAGTGTTTGATTTTTACAAGGCTGAAGTCGTTTCTCAATCACCAGCTTGTTGTCTGAATTTTCCGTGCCACCTGAGGCGCCAGAGTGTAACTGCTTCGGCATTTAAGGTGGAACGGGAAAATTAGATCAAGAAGCTGACTTCAGCTTTACGTCTTTTTGGTGTTTGACAGTTTCTCTGCAGATAAAACGTATCAGGAAACAAGCTTCAGTGATTATAAATGCAATTAAGTCCATTTGTCTCCAGATCCATCCATGTTCAGCTTAAATCTCTCTTTCCGTTGAATACTAGCTAGGCCAGATTGTTGTCTGTGTTGCTATGGTGACCAGCCGTCTGCGCTGATCTTCAGGGTTAAAGGGTGAATCAGCAGTTCTACATTAACTCCAGTGTTTAAGACCATTTACTGTTAAACTGTGTTGAAGGATCAGCAGAGCTTTATTTTACTGTAGAGGAGGATTATTTTATTATTACCTACTGATCTGATTCAGCTGTGGAGCCGCGACAGGACAGTAGAAGAGAAAGGACCCTGGTTACCCGGCCAGGGAATCAAACCCAGGCTGGTTTCCTAGCAACAGCATACCAAACAAAATCTGAGCCTAAACTGACCTGCTAGCCCTGAGAGAATGTGCTGATTGCGAACTAAAGCACCGACTGCGAGCTTCCACGCTCGCCGGGTGCTCACCGAGAGCCACGAGGCTAATGTAGCTAACAGGTAATGGAAACTTATATCTCAACAATTAGCGCTGCGCTAACTGCACACCTGAATCACCACACTTGCTTCAGTGTTGAGCTGTTGGGTAATCTCAGATAAACCGGTGTATGTGGTTTTTGACACTGTATGACGCACTGTTATCTGTAAAAACAATAAAAATAAAAAAAGAAGATTCATAAAGTGCTACAGACAGAATAAAAGGCAGGAAAACAAAATAAAAGCAGACTACTAGCAAGACAAGACTGTTGTCTGCGCTGTTATGGCGACCAGTAGTCTGTGGGCCAACTTTCAGGGTTAAAGGGTAGATTAGCAGTTGTAGCTACATTAACTCCAATGTTTAAGACCATTTATTGTTAAAACTGCGTTATATAACGAAAAATGCTCTCGGCTCGCCCGAAGACGAAGAAATGAAGGTGTGATGAATTGAATTGGCCCTCTTACCCATCACAACGTTCTGCTTTTTCCAGAGTCCTTCATCAGTGCTGAAGAGTGACAGCTATTTCCAGTGGGTTAAACCAGGGGTGGGGGGTTGAGGTGGGGGGGGGGGGGGGGGGGGGGGTTGAGGCTGAATAAAAACAAATGCTCTACCAAAGCACTTCAGACTTCCAGCACCCCTGCCTTAGAGGAAGAAGATACGAGTTAAAAGGCATTTGTTTTTATGCTTTTCCCCCAAAACTATGTCAGGGAAGGCAGAGCTGATCTTTTGGCTGTTGACATTAAAGGGGAATTCCACTGATTCATCAAAATTTCAGCGGCCGAGATATAAACCAAGTTATTTAGCATGGCTTGATGTGATGCTACACTGTAGAGAAACTTACAGGCTCAGATGTCTTTACAGTGGTGGTGATGGGAACCAGGGGTCACCATGTCTACAACACAAACATAGCCATATTACTTACTATCCAAACCCACCAGTGAGCCTACTCATGTCTTCTGAGTGTTATAAGTAATGTTGATGATGGTCAAAAGCAGTAAATCTGAAATAAATAAATAAATAAATAATCAGTTTTTGGAGGGATCATTTTGGCTTACAACAGTCCTGCATGTACCCCTCCACCATGAGCTTAACACCTCTGCCTTCTACACTGTAGACTGGGGTTCAATCCCCACCTGGGCAAACACCCTACACTACACCAATAAGAGTCCTTGGGCAAGACTCCTAACACCACCTTGGCCTCCCTGTGTAAAACGATCAAACTGTAAGTCGCTCTGGATACGAGCGTCAGCCAAATGCCGTAAATGTAAAATTTATCCAGACAATCACAAAAGAGTATCAGAATGTGTATTCGGAAGCATTTTATGTAGGAACTTTCTGTGAAGGAGCTTTTAGAGGTTGACGTCTGGTTCAATTCTCCACCACTGTGATCAATTCTGGCTCTAAGTTTCTCTAGAAAAGTTTCTCGCACACCAAACCGCCTGGAACGCCTTGTTTACATCTAAACCAGCTCATTATGTCCAAAATAAAAAAAAGAAAATCAGTGGAATTTGCCTTTAAGGTTAGGGTTGGATTAGGTAGAGCCAGCTGCATTTGCATACGTTCATACAGACACGCATGAAAACACCCCCACATTCACACTAATACAGAGCTGCGTTTGGTTTTCTGCATTTCTGTCCTGCCGACGTACAAAAATAAACCTGTGCAGGTGCCTCAGACGACTTGTTCAGCCTGTTTGAAGTGATTATAGTGCATTTCAGACTCCTCTTTACTCCAAGTGGGGGATGTATTTTTCCCAAACAAGTTTTTTTCCTGAAATGTGGGCCATTTCTCTGAAAACCAAACCTACAATTTCTCGTGTGTGGTTGAGTGGTGAATAAATGCAGCATTGGCCTGGAATAACAAGTAAACCACAAGTGTTTGACCAGCGCTGAAAAGAAAGGTAATTTTCCAGCTCACAGCGTAGAGCACTCAACACCAACTGCAGTTAGAAATGCTCATTTGCTTTAATGCTGCTGCTTACTGATGTTTTAGCTTGAAGAAATCCCATCATACTAATACAGGAGTCGACAGCCCAAGTGTTAAGTAGAGCTATTTTGTCCTTTCGACGAAAATCAAACCTCCTTGTGAGCCGCTTTACATCCATTTTACCATCTGTGCTGTAAATGTCTTAGTATGTGCTGATGTATTCGTATAGGCCAAACAATATAATATGAATGAAAACACAGACTTGCTCTGCTCTGCTTTAAGCTTCAGCTCAGCTACAGCTGCTTTTCTCACATCTCCAGCAGGAAACTTTCCTCAGAAGTCGAGCAGTTTCTTGTAAAACGTCCCTCAGTGTTTGACTTTTTACGAGGCTGAAGTCGCTTCTCATTCATCAGCTTCTTGTTCTAATTTTCCCGTTCCACCTTAAATGCCTGTGGCGCGTGAATCTAACTGCTGCACCATTTAAGGTGGACCGGGAGAATTTGAACATGAAGCTGGAGAATAATAAGCGTGTTTGAGTTGAAGATTAAACGAATCAGGAAACCATTATATTGATTACAAACAAGTCCATTCGTCTCCAAATTATGGCGGCACGTCTTAAATCTCTCTCTTTGTCGTTTCGTTAACTACTAGCAAGTCTGCGTTGTTATGGCGACCAGTAGTCTGTGGGCCAACTTTCAGGGTTAAAGGGTAGATTAGCAGTTGTAGCTACATTAACTCCAATGTTTAAGACCATTTATTGTTAAAACTGCGTTATATAACAATCAGCAGAGCTTTATTTGCAAAGGATGATTATTTTTACCTACAAATCGAATTCTAACTGCCACATCTGTCAGCTAATAGACACCTGCGCTGACAAGCTATGGTGAAGACGGGGGGCTATCCTACCCACCCACAGAGAGAGGCCAATTGTGCTGTCTTGCCTCCAGTAGCTCTGTTATCAGATGATCCAGGACACTGTGGTCTCTCGGTGCAGGTGTGTAATGTTGTAACTCAGCGTTGAGCAGCTAGGGAGCAATGAGGAGCGAAAGGGGAGGGGTGAAAAACCCGTGCAGTCTCCACAAAGATGACCACTGCCAAGAAGAAACAGACAACTTCAACTTTCTTTGTTTAAACCTTTGTGTAAGAGCCACAATAAAAAAAATGCTTGATGACCTGCAGGGATGAAAAATCTTTACTTCTGGTTTTATTTCATCAAAATATATTCCATCAACTTTATTAAGTAAAACTGCCTAGTGCAAAAACTAAGCTGAAATAATGCATTTCATGATGACTTTGATATATGGTTAAATAAATACACTCACCGGCCACATTATTAGAAACACCTCCCTTATACGTCCACTCACTGGCCACTTTACTAGAAACATCTACATTCTACTTGCACTCACTGGCCACATTATTAGAAACACCTCCCTTATACGTCCACCCACTGTCTACTTTATTAGAAACACCTCCCATATACGTCCACTCACTGGCCACATTATTAGAAACACCTCCCTTATACGTCCACTCACTGGCCACATTATTAGAAACCCTTATACGTCCACTCACTGGCCACATTATTAGAAACACCTCCCTTATACGTCCACCCACTGTCTACTTTATTAGAAACACCTCCCATATACGTCCACTCACTGGCCACATTATTAGAAACACCTCCCTTATACGTCCACTCACTGGCCACATTATTAGAAACACCTCCCATATACGTCCACTCACTGGCCACATTATTAGAAACACCTCCCTTATACGTCCACTCACTGGCCACATTATTAGAAACCCTTATACGTCCACTCACTGGCCACATTATTAGAAACACCTCCCTTATACGTCCACTCACTGGCCACTTTACTAGAAACATCTACATTCTACTTGCACTCACTGGCCACATTATTAGAAACACCTCCCTTATACGTCCACTCACTGGCCACATTATTAGAAACACCTCCCATATACGTCCACTCACTGGCCACATTATTAGAAACACCTCCCTTATACGTCCACTCACTGGCCACATTATTAGAAACACCTCCCTTATACATCCTTTAACCAGCCACTTTATTAGAAACACCTACTTTGTAATTCCACTCACTGGCAAAAACCATGCATTAACAAATGAGTTAGAGTCCCCAGCAAGGGGAAGCTACAAGGGAGGGGTTTCTGATAAAGTGGCCAGGTGAGTATATATATAAACTGTGCTGCTGCTCTTGGTTTCTTTTGTTTCTCAGACACTTTATCACAACTGCAGGTCAAGCCCCTCTTTACGTCGGCCCACAATGAAGCGGATTTCAAAGCGGAGCACGTGACGGAGCGTTGAATAGGACATTAATCAGAATGCTATTGATGATGGAGATTAATGGCGCTGTAGTGGTCCACAGGATCCCACCCTGAGAACACCCTCCAACCCCCCAACCACCAAGAGCTTTTATTAAAAGCACATTTTTTCCTGTGCTGATCTCACAAGATTTGATGGATCGAGTTTCTGTTTGCTGTGAATCTCTGAGCAGCCGCCACTTTATCTACAGCTATCAGAGAGCTAATGCAGCACAGGCCTGTCAGACAGCAGCAATCAAACTCCGCACACATACCACCACCAGCTAATGTGCTTTTTTAGAGCTTTCTCTCTCTCTCTCTGTCTCTCTCGCCCCCTCTCTCCGTCTCTCTCTCTCTCTCTGTCTCTCTCGCCCCCTCTCTCTCTCTCTCTCTCTCTCTCTGTCTCTCTCGCCCCCTCTCTCTCTCTCTCTCTCTCTCTCTCTCTCTCTCTCTCTCTCTCTGTCTCTCTCGCCCCCTCTCTCTCTCTCTCTCTCTCTCTCTCTCTCTACTCTCTCTCTCTCTCTACTCTCTCTCTCTCTCTCTCTCTCTCTCTCTACTCTCTCTCTCTCTCTCTCTCTCTACTCTCTCTCTCTCTCTACTCTCTCTCTCTCTCTCTCTCTCTCTACTCTCTCTCTCTCTCTCTCTCTACTCTCTCTACTTACTTTCTCTCTCTCTGTCTCTCTCTCTCTCTACTCTCTACTTACTTTCTCTCTCTCTCTGTCTCTCTCTCTCTCTCTCTACTCTCTCTACTTACTTTCTCTCTCTCTCTGTCTCTCTCTCTCTCTACTCTCTACTTACTTTCTCTCTCTCTCTGTCTCTCTCTCTCTCTACTCTCTCTACTTATTTTCTCTCTCTCTCTCTCTCTCTCTCTCTCTCTACTCTCTCTCTCTCTCTCTCTCTCTCTCTCTCTACTCTCTACTTACTTTCTCTCTCTCTCTCTCTCTCTCTCTCTCTCTCTCTACTCTCTCTACTTATTTTCTCTCTCTCTCTCTCTCTCTACTCTCACTCTCTCTCTCTCTTTCTACTCTCTCTACTTACTTTCTCTCTCTCTCTCTCTCTCTCTCTCTACTCTCACTCTCTCTCTCTCTCTCTCTCTCTCTCTACTCTCTCTACTCTCACTCTCTCTCTCTCTCTCTCTCTCTCTCTCTCTCTCTCTACTCTCACTCTCTCTCTCTCTCTCTCTACTCTCTCTACTCTCTCTCTCTTTCTACTCTCTCTACTTACTTTCTCTCTCTCTCTCTCTACTCTCTCTACTTATTTTCTCTCTCTCCCTCTCTCTCCTCTACTCTCTCCCTCTCTCTCTCTCTCTCTCTCTCTCTCTCTCTCCCTCTCTGTCTCTTTCCCTCTCTCCCTTTCTCTTTCTTTTGTTCCTTCTCTTTCTTGCACACTCTCTCTGTCTCCCTGTTGACTCTTTTATTTTCTCTCAACTGTCTCTATATTTCTTTTTTCTCTCTCTCTCTTTCGCCTTATCTTGACCTCTCTCGTTTTTTTCTCCATTACATCTCCATTCTACATCTCTCTCTGTCAACCCCCTTCTTTCTCAGTTTGTCTCTTTTTCTATTATCTTCTTCTCTCTCTTTTTTCTCTCTCTCTTTCTCTCTGACTTTTTCTCTTTTTTCCCCTCTCTCTCTCTCTCTCTCTCTCTCAGACTGGAGTTTTATTCTCACACAATAACATCTAATAAGAGCTCTTAGGCGAAGACTCTGAGCGCTTCGTTCACTTACGCCTGTAACTCGATTAAATTGTAAGTCGTTCTGGATAAGAGCTTCTGCCAAATGCCATAAATGTAAACAAGCAGACACCAACACGTTTGCTCGCTCTCTCTCTCTCTCGCTCTGTCTGTCTGTCTCTCGCTCTCTATCTCTCACTCTCTCTCTCTCTCTCTCCCCCTCACACACTCGCTCTCTCTTTTATCTGCTTTAACAGCTTGTAAAGAGCAGCGGTGGTGGGAAAACAGGGAAGTTATTGATCCCAGCACGGAGCAGGATTTCATTCTGAGAGGAAGACTCACCGGTGTGCAGAAAAACCTGTAGAATCTTCAAAATCCCCCCAAAATCTAGTCATTTGAAAAACATTACAACCACATGAAAACAGAAGGTCAAAGAAAAGGGTCAACTCGGACAGGGTCCTCCATTGATCGCATCTAAGACTTTTAAATTAGCTTTTCAAAGAGGCTGAATCAATTAAAAGTACAACTATGGCAATTATCTTCATTAATCTGATTAGTTGTACTCTCTGTACTGTGTGTGTTTATCGACTGGTGTCTGGCATTTGAGTTTGAAGCATGGTTGTGATTTAGAAAGCGATAAGGGTGTGTAAGCCATGGCCCACTGTCCCAAAGCACTGGTCTCATGTAAGGCAGGGTGGTGGAGGGGATGGTAGGTGGTGCTGGGATGGGGCTTGAGTGTCTCTTTTGTCTCAAAATTAATAGTGCCCTTTTTGATGAGCCTCGTTCAAAGCCGTTGTAAAAACCATGATTTATGCACACTGACCAACAACTGAACTCAGCATCACTGTGACATGGCATGAAAACCCCCCTGTGCTGTTAGCGGAATAATTGCCAGATGGAGAAGCGTGATTGGTCACTCCAGAGAACACGTCTCCACTGCTCTAGAGTCCAGTGGCGGCGCTTTACTCCACTGCATTCCACGCTTTGCACTGCGCTTGGTGATGTAAGGCTTGGATGCAGCTGCTCGGCCATGGAAACCCATTCCATGAAGCTCTCTACGCTGTTCTTGAGCTGATCTGAAGGCCACATGAAGTTTGGAGGTCTGTAGTGATTGACTCTGCAGAAAGTCGGTGACCTCTGCGCACTATGCCCCTCAGCATCCGCTGACCGCTCTGTCATTTTACGTGGCCGACCACTTCGTGGCTGAGCTGCTGTCGTTCCCAATCGCTTCCACTTTGTTATAATCCCACTGACAGTGGACTGTGGAATATTTAGTAGTGAGGAAATTTCACGACTGGACTTGCTGCACAGGTGGCGTCCGATCACGGCACCACGCTGGAGTTCACTGAGCTCCTGAGAGCGACCCATTCTTTCACTAATGTCTGTAGAAGCAGTCTGCAGGCCTAGGGGCTCGGCTTTATACACCTGTGGCCATGGAAGTGACTGGAACACCTGAACTGAGTGAATTTTGCATTAAACAGTGCTGTTATCATATATTAATAGTTTTACAAGAAAATGTTAAAAATCATGAAATGACTGCAAAATATAGTGATGGGTGACCAAACGTTCTGCTCGTTCAGGGGTCCATGGTTGCTTGGCAACAATATCAAACTCTAAAGGAATTACATTTCCTGACAGAATGCTTGTTCATGTCAATTATTATCAATAATAACTTATTTTCTGAAAAGTGTCTTTTATCATAATTTGTGTTTCAGTGGCCGACCTAAGCAGCGCTGAAACCTCCGTGCCACACTGACAACATCCAGGTTGTATAAGGAAAAAAACGAGCTTAGGTTCACGCATTTCAGAATGCTCCAAAAACCTTCGAAAGGCACCCAGTCGGACCTTCAGCAGGCCCAATCATTCCTCACTTACAGCTTGACTTACAGATCATTCGCTTATAAACCCCCTTTTCCACCACCTTTCTACCTCATCTTAGCGTAAAACTTCTTTTTTGCAATATTTGAGTGTTTTTTCTAATTTCAGCCTTTTTCCATGAATTAAGTTAGTCTGTAGCTGCTTTTCCACTCCTGCCAGAAAATAAAAGCTTAAAAAGAAATGACAAAAAAGCCATGTGGTTGTTTATGCTGCTATGCTTACCATCACCATGTGATCAGACGGACAGGTTTACAGCTGTTTAGCCCTATTTTCACCTTTTTCCATATGTGACTTTTGGTTTGGTCATATATATTTAAAGTCATTAGGATCGTTTTGATATTGATAGGTTTGTGTCCCTTTAACAAGCTGGCAGCCAAAACCAGACAGGAGTGCATAGGTTTCCATTTCATTTTATTGATGAGCCAAATATGACTGGATATGGTTTGGATAAAGAGTTTGGATAATATTACATTGTCTCTGTAATTATTTAATAGGACATTTATCAGGATTAGGTCCGTTCTTGGTTCTTGCAACAAGAAAAAACAGACTTGAATGCACACTACATATACAGTATAGTATATATACTGTATATATTATATATATATACTATAATATTAGAGTGACTTTGTCTGTATTGATGCTCTTAAGCTGGATGGGTGAAGATTTGAGCCAATTTGATTCAAAGCTGTGTAGTTTCAAAGGGATCATGGATCTAATAAATGCACAATGGAAAGCCAGCTCAATAAGAACAGTGTGAGCAGCGTAGAGTCACTATAGGCCCAGCTATAACCGACAAGCTCCTTTATATCATTTGACAAAGTGAACACCTTTAATTCCGCTATGGATGAAAAGGCCTGAAAGCCGCCTCGCTGCAGTTTCTTACGTGACCAAATTTTAAGAATTTGAAAATAACTTTTCAGTGCTAATTTTTCATTCAGCAAATCTGTCACCCAAAGCAGCATCGGTGGAAAGCTCTTGTTTCTCAGAGCTGACATGAAGAACGGAGCCAAACTCCTGCCGAACCAGGGCAGTGTTTCCAGCTCTAACAGCTGCTAATGAAACACCGATGTGGGGTTTTTTGACATCATCACTGTGTGGCCGCAGCTGTACGCGCCGTCATGGGGCTCCGCAGCAGACCTGAAACAGAAAAACCCTTTTGGCAGAAGAGCCGGAGAACAGGCCGCGTTTATAAGAAGGAAAAAAAGCGCTGAAGGGTATCGCTCTTCCCCAGAGGAATGCTTTAAGGCCTAGTGCTGAATTTTAGTGCGCAGCTTTAGTGCACTTACAGGATAACTGCATGAGCACTTAGGCACTTCTGAGCAGTTCCCACATCGGAGAATACAGCAGGCGACATGCAAGTCCACAGGCGGAGCGATGTGCCACTGTACAGTCATAAACTGTGATGCCTTACAAATCAAACGGAGTATTTGTTATTTCAGAACTTTTCCAAAATTGTTGGAATATTTACCTGATTTTTTTACCATTTGTATGTTATTTTCTTTCTTTCTTTATTTATTTATTTGTTATTTTATCCATTATTATTCATATTCTTATTCTTATTGGAACTATTATTGCTTTATTACTATTTGTCATTTTAATACATTTGTTTATTAGTTCTTTGATCTTCCTCTTGTTTTATTTTTATTTTATTAACCATTATATTTTATGTACGTTTTAATTTCTGTTCTATTTTTTTTATTATATTTTTAATGTAATTTTATTATTAATGTTTCACTTTTTATACTTACCTGATCTGGTATTCATTTATTAAATGGACTTTTATCATCTGATATGTTCTTACACATTATCAATCTCTTGCTCTGTATTAACTCGGCAACACTGTAAATGAGGGGCACCCTCAATGTTCTCCGAGACTAAATAAAGGTTGATTGATTGATTGATTGATTGATTGATTGAAATCATGTGGACGCTTGGTACAGTGGGGACTTTTAAGGGGCACTTGAGACGTCCTGATTTGCTTTTGTTAGTTAGCTGCTCGTTGATTTTATCCAGGTCTCCTGCAAGCATGTGTAGCTTCTACAATTTAAAATTTGAAAGTGAGCTGTAAAATTTTATCATAGCAAACCTGCATCATGCTGCAGCTGAGCTTCAGCCAGCTCTACTCACTTCTCACGCACTTCTCAGTTCAGTTCAGGTTTGCCGTTTGTGCCGCGTCGCTCCAGTTTAAAACTGAAGGTGCTGAGAAATTTACAATACATTAGACTTTAAAACTGCAGCAGCGTTAAACGCATAGAAGAAATCAGTGGTAAACAAGTTTGTTTGCAACAGTGATGAATGTTTGGACTAACCTGTAATGTCTTTTGATAACACGTTATTTGCACCATAACCAACATGTGACTTGAATTATACCTGTTTGTCCAGTAAACTGCATCATATCTGGTCATTGTGACCTGCATTAAAATTCCTGATGGGAACTCTGAGATACACTATATTGCCAAAAGTATTCAGTCACCCTTCCAAATCACTGAGTTCAGGTGTTCCAGTCACTTCCATGGCCACGTGTGTATAAAGCCGAGCCCCTAGGCCTGCAGACTGCTTCTACAGACATTACTGAAAGAATGGGTCGCTCTCAGGAGCTCAGTGAATTCCAGCGTGGTGCCGTGATCGGACGCCACCTGTGCAGCAAGTCCAGTCGTGAAATTTCCTCACTACTAAATATTCCACAGTCCACTGTCAGTGGGATTATAACAAAGCCGATAGAACACCTTTGGGATGAATTAGAGCGGAGACTGTGAGCCAGGCCTTCTCGTCCAACATCAGTGTGCTTCTGGAAGAAGCAAATGTGCTTCTGGAAGAACGGCCAAAAATTCCCTTAAACACTCCTAACCCTTGTGGAAAGCCTTCCCAGAAGAGTTGAAGCTGTTATAGCTGCAAAGGGTGGGCCGACATCATATCAAACCCTATTAAACCCCCAGATGACCGAATACTGTTGGTAATATAGTGTATGTACTCAAGCACTTTGACACTCATGTTGCTATTATGCTGGAATTAAACCTTGTATTTCCAAAAAAATGTTACTTCACATGAGAAAGATCACAATCACATGGGATCATTTTCCGGTTGCACCTGACGACTTGAAAGGTGTTGTGGTGTAAAGACATCCAGGATGCATGCTGAATGGACTTTAATCACTCAGACCACACTTGGAAGTGGATCTTGATTGCATTTAGTGAAAGTGAAACTGGAATGCGTTTATGTTGATCTGCTACAGTTACATGAGCTGCTGAGCGCTGACAACCAGGTGAGGAGATAAACAACGAAACAAAAGACGGAACACCAAGGCTGAGTTCCCCAAACTAAGAGCCTTCTGGCACTCTAGCTTGATGAAAGTGTCCAAGCTGAGCTTGTCAACATAACAGGGAACAAGTAAGCAAAGGAAAAGCGTAAATGACCTGTGTGTTGATATTCCCTTTCACTCAGGAAAAATAAAATCAGATCTCATCGGGCCACACGTGGAACACATTACAAGGAAAGGTGTATCCAGCCAAAGTTTATCTAGATATGATCCAGACATGACACACATTAATACAAGGTGTAAACAGGCTCAAGAATGGAGATGGAGGTTTGTCCCGACAATGTCGAGTCACAGAGTCTCCAGTGATGTCAGTCCCTTCGTTAATCACAAAAAAACACTGCGGTTCTTAAAGATATAAGATATGTGGACTAAAGTGGTGCTGCACTTGTCCTGTGCTGCTCTCCGCTGCTGGATTAGTGTAACTAAGTGAGTGAAAAGTGCTGCACAGCTGTGTGAAGGCCACTGGGTAACAACAGCTGGAACATGCCTTCGCTGTTAGTCACTACATGAAGAGTTTGCTGTTTTGGGTTTTTTTGCCTGTAAAGTCCTTTCTGAAGGATTATATTGCAGCAGATAGGAGGCCGTCTGATCTGAGCTGTGTTGCCTTTTGAATTCAGCTGTTAATTATTTTATCAATATATTGAATTAAACACACAATAATGTACGGATCATTCTACTGAACTGGTTCTTGGTCAAAGCGATTTTTATCGGAGTTGAACCTTAGATGAAAATCCTTTGCGTTGAGAGACCCTAGACCTTCATTACTGTTTATTTTATTACAACAAACGATCGGCTTTCCATTTTGTCACTACCAAAACAACCAGAACACTACCTAAACTTTACAATGTGCTTCGGTGGTGACAGTTTTAGCTCACTTTGAACAGAACTCAACAACGCTAGTTAGTACATGACTTGCAAACGGAGCTTTGAACAGTTTTTAAAAATGACTTCATTGAAGAAAATGTGTTTCGGTAGTTACAAACGACTTTGGGGCACATTTACACAACAATGGGATCTAACTGCTCACCATGTGGCCATGAGGGACAGGGATGCAGCCTCACTACCTGCTCTGAAATGCAGGGGCATGGCCGAAATTAGACTCCGCCCATGGACTAAAACTCTGTGTTTCAGGAGTGACATGAAAAAGTTTCTCATTTAAAAATTAAATTCATGATGAATCAAAATATGTCAGCTTCACTTCAAAGGAAAAATCAAAGGAAAAAACAACACTAAAAAAAGCGAAAAGATGTAAAGTGTCATTTTCATAAGTTGAAATTTAGAGGTTATGGTTTGGAACAGCCACCTCCCAATAGACAGTACCCTATAAATTATGATTTTGTGTATATTTGGCCAATTATTAACTCTATTAATGTCTAAAATAGATCACAAAGTAATCTCAGAAATATCTAAAGTCAGAAGTTTGAACTGATTCAGTAGTGTAGCTTAGCTTGCTGTGTACAGAGGGCCTTTTGAAGCTTTACACTGCAGCAGTTGCATAATGTTTTTGTTCTTGGTGTGGCCAGAATCAATATAAATATACCCTCTATAAGTTTGTTGTATAAAACACTGTAAATGTTAATTAGGATGGTGGGAAACATGATTTTTTATCCAGAATCAAGCTGCTAGGCACAGTATTGGCTGGTTATGATTTCCAGCCAAGCCTTGCTTGTTTTCGTTGATCTGGGAGGGCGTTTAATTGTGAGTTTTTATAGGCCTGAAGCAGCGGAGTGGTCCGGTGACAGACAGCAAGGGAAGCTGAATCCCATCTCAGCTGTGGGGGCTATCGATTCCTGCCAGCGCTCCTTAAGCCCTCAGCACCGGTGGGTCAATATGGATTTGATTTACACAACTTAAAAACCGAGTCGAGACCCTGCGAAAATATTGCGCCATATTCCGAAAACAGGGGAAATGGCCGAGTCAGCAGAGTGTTAATTAAAATGACAAAGGTGGCCTGGAGATGGGTATTGACTGAAAATCCGTGGGCAGTGTTTGGTTAGCCCGCCTCCCTGATACTTTCCACAGTGTAGGGGAAAACATCAGCCTGGAAAGCCTCCTTCCCAGACCAAAACATTGCCTGTAATCACATTTCCTTGGAGCAGGTAAGAGGGAAAGCTTCACCGAGACGGAATCATACTGCCCTAAGGCTACACGCAGCCGGGGGCAAGCCTGACATGCATCCTGCTGCCCACCTGAGGACTTTCACAAACATGCGGAGCTGAGTTTAAAACACGGAACAAAAGAACAGCCCATTTTTGGCTCGGACTGATGGAGTGATTCTGGTGTATTTCCAGTTATTATAAAAAGTCATCCATTAGAAAAATGATGAATTTTGCTGGCCAGTTTTCATGTTGCAGTGTTTCCATCCAGGAGGCCTCTGGAGATTGGCAGGCTTATAGCAAAATGTTGAATCTCTTGCTGAGTCAAATCAATCTAATATAGTCAGGAAAGTCCAAGGCCCAGTCCAGTTTCACCCCTCGCCACTACCACTCAGCCCTAAGCCCTTTGTTTTGCACTTTCACGTTTAGGGGTGGGGTGTCCTGATTCATGTTGAGACAGAGGGGTAGGGCGAAGTGTTCGGGCTACATGGGCCTCCAACCAAAGGTTCTGTGATTAAATGATTAGCCAGGTAGCAAAGACCACTCCTTAACACAGCTTACTGAAGAGACTATTAGGGTCGTGGTAAGACAGCAAACACCACGTTACCTGCTTTGAGATGGACTATCAGAGAGGTTCGAAAGGTTCGGTGGGACTGTGAATACTAAACACTTTGCTAGCTGGCAGGAAATTACTTGCTGGTCTAAGCTGGTTTATGCTGGTTTATGCTGGTCTGGTGCTGTTTTTTCTGGTCACCCAGCATTTAGTACACAAACATATCGCTGCTGTCAGAGGAAAACCTTGTATCTCCAAAACGGTAATTTTACAGGAGAAGGAAAAAACACACTTTACTTTTAATGTAAGTCAATGGAACCAGACGTCATTCCAAGTCATTTGGGGTCATTTCTTTTAGTCCATTCATTATGAAATTTACAAAGAATGTAAAGAATAACAGGTACTTTCAAATTATGTCAAAAACTAAAAAATGGAGATACGAGGTTTTGCCCCGTGCGTTGCTGCCGACCAGCTACGCTAGCTCATCGAGCAGGTTGCAAAGACCACTTTCTAACTTCCTACAGAGCCTTTTTTAGGCATGAACTAACAGAGTAAGTTGTGCAGACCACTTGCTAACTTCAAAAGGTTGTGAGGGACTGTAGCTGCCAAAAGGATAGCAAGCTAGCAAAGACCACCTGCTGTGGGGGGCTATTGTAGAGACAGAGAATCAGGATTGCGTAGGGCTATGACCGGTAACAGGTTAGTGAGCTAACGAAGACCACTTGCTAATTAGATGCCTTATTTTTTAAGTGGACTATCAAAGAGCCAAATGCTTAGCTAGTTAGCCAAGACAGCCTGGCCCAGTGTCTTACTGTAGAGGTGGATAGTCTAAAGCACCGTCCGGCTCCGGTCCTTGTGGACCAAAGCGCTCCGCCTGATTAAACACACCTGATTCAGGTCCTTAGTTAATTAGCACGGCCTTCATGAACTGAATTCAGAATGTTAGTTGAGGGTAAACCTTAACATCCCCAGCACTTTGGCCTGGAAGGTCCCCAGTTTGACACGCCTGTCCTATAGGAGCCGGACTGAGAGAGAATCCGTGAAAGTAAACCAGTATTTCTTGGGGGCTCAAAACATTTAGTGCCAAGACGAGCAAGGAACCTAACCCTGCAGTGCTGTGTTCACTCTGGATCTCAGTCTGACCCCCATGGCCACATTGGGTAGGCTTGTGTCTTTCAGGGGTACATTTGGAAATATGGGCATCTACAAGATGAAGTACAATGAGATCATCATTATTGCAGGCACTTGCGCAAGTAAACACTGCGTCTGGATCTGTTTGGCTGATCAGCATCCGCAATGAGAATTGTGCTGTGCTGATGTATTAATGTATTCACTGAGCATTTAGCTTATAGCTCATTAACAGTGCCATCACATTCTCAGCCAGGTCTCTGCGGGTTACGCCTTATCACGTTTCTCCCGGCATATGAATGAGCATTCGTATCCTTGTACTGCACATTTAACAGGAACTGCAGGTTAGGCCACAGTGTTGACGGGTCGGTTAACCCTTAGAAGTCGAGAGATGTTACTGCCTTTTGCTGCAATATGCAAATGCAATTATGTAATTGTATAATTAACGATGAATTACACTTGCACTGAATCTACATTCAGAATGTCAAGTCTGTACTTTTTCCTTATTTGTGTTTGTTTTGATGTTGAAAAATGACAAAAACATGGCAAAAAATACAAAGAATGGTTTTCCTTTGTGGAAGGCAAGACTGTCTGAATGACATTAAGTTATGGGCTGAACTTCCCTTTCCTTGTAACTTTCCTGCTTCTTTCACTGAGCAACAAGTAAGCAATAATAAATCTGGAATTAGACCTTACTTTTTATTTTTACCACTGGGAAAAATACAGTTACGCAGCCTGAAACTCTGAAACTAACCAGGCCGCCTTGCTCATCTTTACATTCCTGAAGGCATTCCAGTGTCATGGCTGTCTCCTCGGAAGTGCTAGCAACCCTAAATTTATCTAAATGTACGTATCTCTCAGTGGAGCACACAACTGCAAGGTTATTTACGGTCCTCTGAAGCCCATCACAGGGTGGCTAACGTCTGGAGAGAATGCGCACCTTGTCAGCTCATGACACAGAAAGTCCACTAAATCCAGAAACGGCAAAGATGGATGCTCCGATCCTCGCGGCTACTGTCAAGGCTAGAGATTAAAGCCTTTATATTTTTCTTCTTACTTGCCAGAAACCAAAGGCCATGGAGAAATACACAGCTGCCTGACAGGGAGGCGAGAGGTGAAGACACATCAGTGTGATTTCAATGTTGGTAATAAATTTATGTCGTTGTTACAATCAGAACTGTTTGACTGGGCAACCAGCGAACAATTCGCACTTGGAAGTGACATCAAAGAGACCATAATCTATATGTTTCTTTATTTTGAATTCCCTCCTGAAGTCCATAATATCCGTGTGGGTTTATTTACCAAAAACAGTCTTAATTCACTTTTTCCTGACCACTTTCTCTTTATGCTTTACCATCAAACTGGCAGTTTTTTGTTAATGCACCTTTAAGACCAGTATTCTAAATGTAAATAAACTCTCTTCTGATTGGCTGCCCTGTACTGTGTCTCATTTAAAAAAGCAGTCTGGGTTGTAAGACTGCCTAGAATTTCACTGTGAAGGGACGGGTACTGTGGGCCGAATAGGTGGATGTGTAAACGAGTTGTTTTGACATCAACACTTTCCGAACAGGCTGTTGTTGCATTTACTCACCGCCTGGACTGAGGAGTGCATGGAATATTCCGAAACCTTAGGAACATGGGACAAAAAAAATCAGTTTTGCATGATGTGTCTGCTTTAAAAAGAACTCCGTAGCCCCTTCTACATTTCCAATAAAGTTACAAGCCACAGAAAGCGGAATTTTGCTGTAAAGCCCCAGCGAACCCAAATCCATGCAGGTTAAGTGGTGTTGTTAGGCATGATGCATGAAACTGATAAAAGCACTGTCATTACAGACTTATGTAATGTAATGATCAATTTTTATTCCATGAGCACGAGAACGTGAGGAAATAATACAGAATTCACTTGATATGTGTGGTCATAATACAATGGCTACAAACATGGCTCTGCAAAACAGAACGGGAAGTATCTCTCCAATTGTCGACATGTCCGTGTTTACAGTGTATTGACCAGTCATACTAATTTGGCTTGGACAAATTTAATACGAACGGAGTGAAAGTAGGAGAGGCACAAGGAGCAGATGTGAGAACCCTGTGAGACTGACATGTGAGTAATGCTGAGCGGGGCTGAGAGCTTAGTCCTTGAGGAATTTCAATAAGCTGTTTATTAGGTAGACACAGATCAGTGGCTGTAATTACCAGTCAGTGCTGAATAGGACGGCCCTGAATGATGACCAGTAGAGGCAGACGCTGAGGCTCTGGCTCAGTATGAGTGATGCTCCAGCTGCCTGAAACAATGCCCGCACCTTGACTTTCAGGTTATAGCAGGAGTGAGCGGGCAAACAAATAAATCCTGCTCCCACTGGACCATTAAAGCTAGAAAGGCAAAAGAAATCAGTGCTGAGGTTACAACAGAGGGGAATTTGTGGACCAATGTTTTGCCTGTCATGTTTTCATATGCTGAACTATAAAGGTGTTCCAATTAACAGAGGGATATTGTATAGCAGAGCCTGAGTTTATTCAAACTGACAGCACGGGCTGGTAACCTCTCCGCCGAGACGCAACAATAAACATATACTTAGAATGAAAGAGAGAAACAGGAGGTCGCACAAGATTCAGTCTTACTACGAAACTCACTGAGCCAGCTATACAAAGCTTTTTGTGGGGGGCAGGAGGTCAGGGGTGAAACATGCACCCTTAATATCAATGAATTTTAATAGAATTTAAAGCTGCACCATGTATGTTTCTCATAAACATACAATAACAAATAACTTGGGGATTTCATCATCTGTGGTACAGGGGAAATCTGGAGAAATCTCTGTATGTAAGGGACAAGGACAAAAACGCTGCATTAAAAACAGACATGATTCTGTGACGGAAATCACACTTCTGAAAACCACTGTCTGTGAAAACAATTCTTCACTGCCTCCACAAACACAACTGTAAAATGCAAAGAAGAAACCAAATATAAACAGGATCCAGAAACGCTGCCACCTTCTCTGGGCCGGAGCTCATTTAAAATGGACTGAGGGGAAGTGGAAAAGTGTCCGGCGGTCCGACGGATCAACATATGAAATTCTTTTTGGAAATCATGGACACTGTGTCCTCCAGGTTGAAGACCACTCAGCTTGTTATCAGTGCTCAGTTCTAAAGCCAGTATTCATGATGGTTTAGGGGGCATTAGTGCACATGGCCAATCGCATGTGCTGTAAATATCAAACGTGACGCTACTCAGCCAATCAGATCGGTGCATTACGATGAGCTCTGAGACTCGAGTGAGTGGCACCACACAGGGGAGGGACGAGGAGAGAAACAGCAGTCAGAGAAGAAAGTGAGTCAGAGGGAAGTTATTCCACATGACGTGATCTAAAAAGAGGAAACTGACAGTAAATGTTGTTGAAATCTGACCGAACTGGACTTTATTTGATCTGATGGTCAGTAAATGTTGTTGAAATCTGACCGAACTGGACTTTATTTGATTTGATATTCAGCTGTCGACTGTATAAGATGCTGATATTCCTACTTGGCTACTTCAGTAAACAGTATATGGCACTGAGTCATAATGCAAGTTAGATGTTATGATTTTCCGGATCTCTGCTTGAGGAAATTGTCTCTATCTGAACCTTATTGAATTTTAATTAAAGACTGATTTACGCTGTTGCTCCACAGAGCAATGGAAGCTTTATTTTTCCGAGTGCATACGGATTCCTGGCCCGTTGTCTCTGCAGCACAATTTGAACACAAAATAGCAGTGCAAAGCTTGATGGACACGCAAAGCTTGACAGATCCACCTCATCTTCAGCACACAGGGAGTCGAGAAATATCCGATACTCCAGCAGAAACCTGTCTGGGTCTCTGTTACTGCCAGGAACCCATTTTGTCAAATCTTAGAGCGAGATTCATAATGGTGTTGTGGATTGTCCAGCAGTGCAAGCCTGTCAGGCAGCATCTTTCAGGATTCATCTTGAGGTTTAAAAGCACCACAGCTGCGTGTGCTATCCTTGGCAAGGGGTCTATCAGGAATGAAACCTTGAGAAAATGATGGCAGAAATTTCAATACAAATTAAATAATAAAGAAAGAGAATAAGGTAAAACCTTTTCCTTTGTGAATGTTAAAATGTTCTGACCCAAGTAGGAAATAATGTTAGCCAATGCTTCTAAACTCAGTCTTTATTTTTTTGTATCCATTGCTACGGATTATAATCTTGGCACATTCCCTGTAAAAGACTTCCCCACACATTCCACTGAAAACCTCGAAACCTCACTTAGAATTGCTGAATTCTGTAAATAAGCATTGGACATATTTAAGAAGGCAAATTTGATGCATGTGTTAGAGAATAACAGTATAGTTGTCAGGATGACGCAGACATTAGAAGTTTTAAGTGATTTTATGAAGTTTTACTTCGTAAAACTTTACTTAGTACTGGAGTACTTGTGTCCAGTCTTGGTCTCGAGATGACAAATTAACAGCTTCAGGCTTGATAACATTTGGACTCATCTCGGTCTCGACATTGGACTTGGTCTTGTCTCAATTTCGACATTATTGGGAATCAGTCTAGTCTAAGTCCTGAGCTCACTGGGATTTAGTCTTGTCTCAATCTGGACATCATTTGTAGTCGGCCTTGTCTTGGTCTCAACATCATTTCAAAAGCTGTGTTTTCATTTACTTGTTTTCACTTTAGTGAACTAAGACTATAATATAATAATACTTAATATATTTTTTATTTTTGGCAATATGTTATTCATATTACATTATAAAATATAATATCATGTATTGATAAAAATCATGTGTATGACAATGAACGTGCAATGAACTACAAAATATGTAACATTTTTAAAAATGTATTTACTGTATTTCTCTATTGACTACAAGACCACAATTCACAGCTCTCTGAAAAGACAGCCATGCCGAGGTCGACCGTACACCTGCAGTTGTTTGATGTCAAAAAAATGCCACAATAAAAAATGTAAACCATGAATGTAATACTTGTAATTGCTCACCTATAAAAAAAACTCAGCTCTCTTCCATCTCCATATATTACACCAACACTGTTGAAGAAAAAATGCATAATTCAGCCGATGGCCCTCCTCCACAACATGTGGAAACATCATTTTATGGCTACGGTGAAAAGGTGTTAAAATGAATAAACAGTACAGGCTTTGCATTTGTCAGAGGCTTGGTACTGGACCCGGCTCCCTTACATAAGGATTCAATTAGTACGCCTCTATTCAGCAGAGCTCAAACATGAGATTTTGTAGTAGATGTTGTTGAGTAAACATTACTCAAGCGTTCTGGAAAAGCCAGTGGAGCTCTGAGGTGCTGTGGGTGAATTTGGCCTGGGGCAGCCAGTGGGGAGAGAGCAGATATTCCTAGTGTGTGTTGCGAAACCCAGTGTTGTGTATGCTTGAATGATTTATGCACTGAAAATCTTTACAAGTGTACATCATAAACCCCTATACGGACAGCACAGACCATACAGGCCATGATCCTGTCTCAGTTCATATTTTTACCTTTTACATTAAATTATGCAGTAAATGTGACACCATAAAAAAAATCCTGCTGAAAGTTTGTATAAAATGACGTGACGTAGTCGCATAACCTGCACTAGTAACTGATTCGGTAAAAAAAAAGAGATGGATTTCT
Source organism: Pygocentrus nattereri (assembly GCF_015220715.1). Lineage (NCBI taxonomy): Eukaryota > Metazoa > Chordata > Actinopteri > Characiformes > Serrasalmidae > Pygocentrus > Pygocentrus nattereri. The sequence continues at coordinate 1,225,873 of NC_051234.1, read as the reverse complement.
ATCATTTTATTTAAGTAGGCTGAATTTACAAGCTCCTGAAAAGCCTAAGAGCATGATATATGAGTGTGTGAGTGTTTGGAGTAGGATAAGGTTGTTTGGGGTAGGATAATATAGAATTTCGTATAATGAAGGGGGAAACGTGCCTGCGGAAAAGGCCTAATGATTTCTGTGAGATAAAAAATACACACCTGTAATTTTTAGCTCATTTAAAAGATTCATCATGCTTTCAGTATTTAAACTTGGTAGGTATTGTGTTAATACTCTTATGTCATTGAGCGGATGTACATGCGCCAATTAATCCAATTATAATCAGATTCCTGCAGTTATCTGATTTTTCAAATAGTCATGCAAACAGTACACTCTGATTTCTTAGATCTTACTCTGACTCAAGGTCTTACTCTCAGACCTCAGATTTTTCAAGTAAGGGCTTGAAATTCATTATGAAACTCTTACTCTGATTTCTTTCAGATTTCTCACTGCTGTGAGCTCTTACTCTGATTTCTTTCAGATTTCTCAGCGCTGTGAGCTCTTATTCTGATTTCTTTCAGATTTCTCAGCGCTGTGAACTCTTACTCTGATTTCTTTCAGATTTCTCAGCGCTGTGAGCTCTTACTCTGATTTCTTTCTGATTTCTCAGCGCTGTAAACTCTTACTCTGATTTCTTTCAGATTTCTCAGCGCTGTGAACTCTTACTCTGATTTCTTTCAGATTTCTCAGCGCTGTGAACTCTTACTCTGATTTCTTTCAGATTTCTCAGCGCTGTGAGCTCTTACTCTGATTTCTTTCAGATTTCTCAGCGCTGTGAGCTCTTACTCTGATTTCTTTCTGATTTCTCAGCGCTGTGAGCTCTTACTCTGATTTCTTTCAGATTTCTCAGCACTGTGAGCTCTTACTCTGATTTCTTTCAGATTTCTCACTGCTGTGAACTCTTACTCTGATTTCTTTCAGATTTCTCAGCGCTGTGAGCTCTTACTCTGATTTCTTTCTGATTTCTCAGCGCTGTGAGCTCTTACTCTGATTTCTTTCAGATTTATCAGCGCTGTGAGCTCTTACTCTGATTTCTTTCAGATTTCTCAGCGCTGTGAACTCTTACTCTGATTTCTTTCAGATTTCTCAGCGCTGTGAGCTCTTACTCTGATTTCTTTCAGATTTCTCAGTGCTGTGAGCTCTTACTCTGATTTCTTTCAGATTTCTCACTGCTGTGAACTCTTACTCTGATTTCTTTCAGATTTCTCAGCGCTGTGAACTCTTACTCTGATTTCTTTCAGATTTCTCAGCGCTGTGAACTCTTACTCTGATTTCTTTCAGATTTCTCAGCGCTGTGAGCTCTTACTCTGATTTCTTTCAGATTTCTCAGCGCTGTAAACTCTTACTCTGATTTCTTTCAGATTTCTCAGCGCTGTGAGCTCTTACTCTGATTTCTTTCAGATTTCTCAGCGCTGTGAGCTCTTACTCTGATTTCTTTCTGATTTCTCAGCGCTGTGAGCTCTTACTCTGATTTCTTTCAGATTTCTCTGTGCTGTGAGCTCTTACTCTGATTTCTTTCAGATTTCTCAGCGCTGTGAACTCTTACTCTGATTTCTTTCAGATTTCTCAGCGCTGTGAACTCTTACTCTGATTTCTTTCAGATTTCTCAGCGCTGTGAGCTCTTACTCTGATTTCTTTCAGATTTCTCAGCGCTGTGAACTCTTACTCTGATTTCTTTCAGATTTCTCAGCGCTGTGAGCTCTTACTCTGATTTCTTTCAGATTTCTCAGCGCTGTAAACTCTTACTCTGATTTCTTTCAGATTTCTCAGCGCTGTGAGCTCTTACTCTGATTTCTTTCTGATTTCTCAGCGCTGTGAGCTCTTACTCTGATTTCTTTCAGATTTCTCTGTGCTGTGAGCTCTTACTCTGATTTCTTTCTGATTTCTCAGTGCTGTGAACTCTTACTCTGATTTCTTTCAGATTTCTCAGCGCTGTGAACTCTTACTCTGATTTCTTTCAGATTTCTCAGCGCTGTGAACTCTTACTCTGATTTCTTTCAGATTTCTCAGTCCTGGGAACTCTTACTCTGATTTCTTTCAGATTTCTCAGTGCTGTGAGCTCTTACTCTGATTTCTTTCTGATTTCTCAGCGCTGTGAACTCTTACTCTGATTTCTTTCAGATTTCTCAGTCCTGTGAACTCTTACTCTGATTTCTTTCTGATTTCTCAGCGCTGTGAACTCTTACTCTGATTTCTTTCAGATTTCTCAGCGCTGTGAACTCTTACTCTGATTTCTTTCAGATTTCTCAGCGCTGTGAACTCTTACTCTGATTTCTTTCAGATTTCTCAGTGCTGTGAGCTCTTACTCTGATTTCTTTCAGATTTCTCAGTGCTGTGAGCTCTTACTCTGATTTCTTTCAGATTTCTCAGCGCTGTGAGCTCTTACTCTGATTTCTTTCAGATTTCTCAGCGCTGTGAGCTCTTACTCTGATTTCTTTCAGATTTCTCAGCGTTGTGAGCTCTTACTCTGATTTCTTTCAGGTTTCTCAGCGCTGTGAACTCTTACTCTGATTTCTTTCAGATTTCTCACTGCTGTGAACTCTTACTCTGATTTCTTTCAGATTTCTCAGCGCTGTGAACTCTTACTCTGATTTCTTTCAGATTTCTCAGCGCTGTGAACTCTTACTCTGATTTCTTTCAGATTTCTCAGCGCTGTGAGCTCTTACTCTGATTTCTTTCAGATTTCTCAGCGCTGTGAGCTCTTACTCTGATTTCTTTCAGATTTCTCAGTGCTGTGAACTCTTACTCTGATTTCTTTCAGATTTCTCAGCGCTGTGAACTCTTACTCTGATTTCTTTCAGATTTCTCAGCGCTGTGAACTCTTACTCTGATTTCTTTCAGATTTCTCAGCGCTGTGAGCTCTTACTCTGATTTCTTTCTGATTTCTCAGCGCTGTGAGCTCTTACTCTGATTTCTTTCAGATTTCTCAGTGCTGTGAACTCTTACTCTGATTTCTTTCAGATTTCTCACTGCTGTGAGCTCTTACTCTGATTTCTTTCAGATTTCTCAGCGCTGTGAACTCTTACTCTGATTTCTTTCAGATTTCTCAGCGCTGTGAGCTCTTACTCTGATTTCTTTCAGATTTCTCAGTGCTGTGAGCTCTTACTCTGATTTCTTTCAGATTTCTCAGTGCTGTGAACTCTTACTCTGATTTCTTTCAGATTTCTCAGCGCTGTGAGCTCTTACTCTGATTTCTTTCAGATTTCTCACTGCTGTGAACTCTTACTCTGATTTCTTTCAGATTTCTCAGCGCTGTGAACTCTTACTCTGATTTCTTTCAGATTTCTCAGCGCTGTGAACTCTTACTCTGATTTCTTTCAGATTTCTCAGCGCTGTGAGCTCTTACTCTGATTTCTTTCAGATTTCTCAGCGCTGTAAACTCTTACTCTGATTTCTTTCAGATTTCTCAGCGCTGTGAGCTCTTACTCTGATTTCTTTCTGATTTCTCAGCGCTGTGAGCTCTTACTCTGATTTCTTTCAGATTTCTCTGTGCTGTGAGCTCTTACTCTGATTTCTTTCAGATTTCTCAGCGCTGTGAACTCTTACTCTGATTTCTTTCAGATTTCTCAGCGCTGTGAACTCTTACTCTGATTTCTTTCAGATTTCTCAGCGCTGTGAGCTCTTACTCTGATTTCTTTCAGATTTCTCAGCGCTGTGAACTCTTACTCTGATTTCTTTCAGATTTCTCAGCGCTGTGAGCTCTTACTCTGATTTCTTTCAGATTTCTCAGCGCTGTAAACTCTTACTCTGATTTCTTTCAGATTTCTCAGCGCTGTGAGCTCTTACTCTGATTTCTTTCTGATTTCTCAGCGCTGTGAGCTCTTACTCTGATTTCTTTCAGATTTCTCTGTGCTGTGAGCTCTTACTCTGATTTCTTTCAGATTTCTCAGTGCTGTGAACTCTTACTCTGATTTCTTTCAGATTTCTCAGCGCTGTGAACTCTTACTCTGATTTCTTTCAGATTTCTCAGCGCTGTGAACTCTTACTCTGATTTCTTTCAGATTTCTCAGTCCTGTGAACTCTTACTCTGATTTCTTTCAGATTTCTCAGTGCTGTGAGCTCTTACTCTGATTTCTTTCTGATTTCTCAGCGCTGTGAACTCTTACTCTGATTTCTTTCAGATTTCTCAGTCCTGTGAACTCTTACTCTGATTTCTTTCTGATTTCTCAGCGCTGTGAACTCTTACTCTGATTTCTTTCAGATTTCTCAGAGCTGTGAACTCTTACTCTGATTTCTTTCAGATTTCTCAGCGCTGTGAACTCTTACTCTGATTTCTTTCAGATTTCTCAGTGCTGTGAGCTCTTACTCTGATTTCTTTCAGATTTCTCAGTGCTGTGAGCTCTTACTCTGATTTCTTTCAGATTTCTCAGCGCTGTGAGCTCTTACTCTGATTTCTTTCAGATTTCTCAGCGCTGTGAGCTCTTACTCTGATTTCTTTCAGATTTCTCAGCGCTGTGAACTCTTACTCTGATTTCTTTCAGATTTCTCAGCGCTGTGAGCTCTTACTCTGATTTCTTTCAGATTTCTCAGCGCTGTGAGCTCTTACTCTGATTTCTTTCAGATTTCTCAGCGCTGTGAACTCTTACTCTGATTTCTTTCAGATTTCTCAGCGCTGTGAACTCTTACTCTGATTTCTTTCAGATTTCTCAGCGCTGTGAGCTCTTACTCTGATTTCTTTCAGATTTCTCAGCGCTGTGAACTCTTACTCTGATTTCTTTCAGATTTCTCAGCGCTGTGAGCTCTTACTCTGATTTCTTTCAGATTTCTCAGTGCTGTGAGCTCTTACTCTGATTTCTTTCAGATTTCTCAGTGCTGTGAGCTCTTACTCTGATTTCTTTCAGATTTCTCAGTGCTGTGAGCTCTTACTCTGATTTCTTTCAGATTTCTCAGCACTGTGAGCTCTTACTCTGATTTCTTTCAGATTTCTCAGCGCTGTGAACTCTTACTCTGATTTCTTTCAGATTTCTCAGCGCTGTGAGCTCTTACTCTGATTTCTTTCAGATTCCTCACTGCTGTGAGCTCTTACTCTGATTTCTTTCAGATTTCTCAGCGCTGTGAGCTCTTACTCTGATTTCTTTCTGATTTCTCAGCGCTGTGAGCTCTTACTCTGATTTCTTTCTGATTTCTCAGCGCTGTGAGCTCTTACTCTGATTTCTTTCAGATTTCTCAGCGCTGTGAACTCTTACTCTGATTTCTTTCAGATTTCTCAGTGCTGTGAACTCTTACTCTGATTTCTTTCTGATTTCTCAGTGCTGTGAACTCTTACTCTGATTTCTTTCAGATTTCTCAGTGCTGTGAACTCTTACTCTGATTTCTTTCAGATTTCTCAGTGCTGTGAACTCTTACTCTGATTTCTTTCAGATTTCTCAGTGCTGTGAACTCTTACTCTGATTTCTTTCAGATTTCTCAGCGCTGTGAGCTCTTACTCTGATTTCTTTCAGATTTCTCAGTGCTGTGAACTCTTACTCTGATTTCTTTCAGATTTCTCAGTGCTGTGAACTCTTACTCTGATTTCTTTCAGATTTCTCAGCGCTGTGAGCTCTTACTCTGATTTCTTTCAGATTTCTCAGCGCTGTGAGCTCTTACTCTGATTTCTTTCAGATTTCTCAGTGCTGTGAGCTCTTACTCTGATTTCTTTCTGATTTCTCAGTGCTGTGAGCTCTTACTCTGATTTCTTTCAGATTTCTCAGCGCTGTGAACTCTTACTCTGATGTCTTTCAGATTTCTCAGCGCTGTGAGCTCTTAATCTGATTTCTTTCAGATTTCTCAGTGCTGTGAACTCTTACTCTGATTTCTTTCAGATTTCTCAGTACTGTGAACTCTTACTCTGATTTCTTTCAGGTTTCTCAGCGCTGTGAACTCTTACTCTGATTTCTTTCAGATTTCTCAGTGCTGTGAGCTCTTACTCTGATTTCTTTCAGATTTCTCAGTGCTGTGAACTCTTACTCTGATTTCTTTCAGATTTCTCAGCACTGTGAACTCGTACTCTGATTTCTTTCAGATTTCTCAGTGCTGTGAACTCTTACTTTGATTTCTTTCAGATTTCTCAGTGCTGTGAGCTCTTACTCTGATTTCTTTCAGATTTCTCACTGCTGTGAGCTCTTACTCTGATTTCTTTCAGATTTCTCAGTGCTGTGAGCTCTTACTCTGATTTCTTTCAGATTTCTCAGCGCTGTGAACTCTTACTCTGATTTCTTTCAGATTTCTCAGTGCTGTGAACTCTTACTCTGATTTCTTTCAGGTTTCTCAGCGCTGTGAACTCTTACTCTGATTTCTTTCAGATTTCTCACTGCTGTGAGCTCTTACTCTGATTTCTTTCAGATTTCTCAGCGCTGTGAACTCTTACTCTGATTTCTTTCAGATTTCTCACTGCTGTGAGCTCTTACTCTGATTTCTTTCAGGTTTCTCAGCGCTGTGAACTCTTACTCTGATTTCTTTCAGATTTCTCAGCGCTGTGAACTCTTACTCTGATTTCTTTCAGTTTTCTCAGCGCTGTGAACTCTTACTCTGATTTCTTTCAGATTTCTCAGCGCTGTGAACTCTTACTCTGATTTCTTTCAGATTTGTCAGCGCTGTGAGCTCTTACTCTGATTTCTTTCAGATTTCTCAGTGCTGTGAGCTCTTACTCTGATTTCTTTCAGATTTCTCACTGCTGTGAGCTCTTACTCTGATTTCTTTCAGATTTCTCAGCGCTGTGAGCTCTTACTCTGATTTCTTTCAGATTTCTCAGTGCTGTGAACTCTTACTCTGATTTCTTTCAGGTTTCTCAGCGCTGTGAACTCTTACTCTGATTTCTTTCAGATTTCTCAGCGCTGTGAACTCTTACTCTGATTTCTTTCAGATTTGTCAGCGCTGTGAGCTCTTACTCTGATTTCTTTCAGATTTCTCAGTGCTGTGAGCTCTTACTCTGATTTCTTTCAGATTTCTCACTGCTGTGAGCTCTTACTCTGATTTCTTTCAGGTTTCTCAGCGCTGTGAACTCTTACTCTGATTTCTTTCAGATTTCTCAGTGCTGTGAACTCTTACTCTGATTTCTTTCAGATTTCTCAGCGCTGTGAGCTCTTACTCTGATTTCTTTCAGATTTCTCAGCGCTGTGAGCTCTTACTCTGATTTCTTTCAGATTTCTCAGTGCTGTGAACTCTTACTCTGATTTCTTTCAGATTTCTCAGCGCTGTGAGCTCTTACTCTGATTTCTTTCAGATTTCTCAGTGCTGTGAACTCTTACTCTGATTTCTTTCAGATTTCTCAGCGCTGTGAGCTCTTACTCTGATTTCTTTCAGATTTCTCAGCGCTGTGAACTCTTACTCTGATTTCTTTCAGATTTCTCAGCGCTGTGAGCTCTTACTCTGATTTCTTTCTGATTTCTCAGCGCTGTGAACTCTTACTCTGATTTCTTTCAGATTTCTCAGTGCTGTGAGCTCTTACTCTGATTTCTTTCAGATTTCTCAGCGCTGTGAACTCTTACTCTGATTTCTTTCAGATTTCTCAGCGCTGTAAACTCTTACTCTGATTTCTTTCAGATTTCTCAGCGCTGTGAACTCTTACTCTGATTTCTTTCAGATTTCTCAGCGCTGTGAGCTCTTACTCTGATTTCTTTCTGATTTCTCAGCGCTGTAAACTCTTACTCTGATTTCTTTCAGATTTCTCAGCGCTGTGAACTCTTACTCTGATTTCTTTCAGATTTCTCAGCGCTGTGAACTCTTACTCTGATTTCTTTCAGATTTCTCAGCGCTGTGAGCTCTTACTCTGATTTCTTTCAGATTTCTCAGCGCTGTGAGCTCTTACTCTGATTTCTTTCAGATTTCTCAGCGCTGTGAGCTCTTACTCTGATTTCTTTCAGATTTCTCAGCGCTGTGAACTCTTACTCTGATTTCTTTCAGATTTCTCAGCGCTGTGAGCTCTTACTCTGATTTCTTTCTGATTTCTCAGCGCTGTAAACTCTTACTCTGATTTCTTTCAGATTTCTCAGCGCTGTGAACTCTTACTCTGATTTCTTTCAGATTTCTCAGCGCTGTGAACTCTTACTCTGATTTCTTTCAGATTTCTCAGCGCTGTGAGCTCTTACTCTGATTTCTTTCAGATTTCTCAGCGCTGTGAGCTCTTACTCTGATTTCTTTCAGATTTCTCAGCGCTGTGAGCTCTTACTCTGATTTCTTTCAGATTTCTCAGCGCTGTGAACTCTTACTCTGGGCAGCACCCTACACTATACCAATAAACGTCCTTGGGCAAGACTCCCAACCCCACCTTCGCCTACCTGTGCAAAATGATCAAACTCTAAGTCGCTCTGGATAAGAGCATCTGCCATATGCTGTAAATGTAATGTACTGAAACTTGCTAGATACTCAACATACTGAAAAACTACAGACTAACCAGCCATTTCCAGCTGTTTTACCCTTTTATTTTAAGCACCGTATTTAATGCACTCAGTTCTTTCCTTCACACTGCAGGTCTTCTTGTAATGAAAGACTCATTATTTAAAGCCACGTCCAACCTGACAGGTGGAGTTAACAGCGGAGATTCTCCACTGAAGACTAATCTTCTATCTAACTATACTGAATACTGACCATAAATAGATTAAAATAAACATTTACATACAGTCACACACAAGCATCAGCATACATCTTACAATCCTTGCATGTTCCTTGTCCTTTTATCAACGTGTAATGAGACATGAAGGACAGCTGCATGAGAAAACATCATTATGCATCACTTCCAACACGCCAGGCCATGCTGATTTATCTGCTAAACATACAGCGCTATAGAGATCTAGCCATGATGATAAGCCACCATGTGCCTCGTGTGATTTATTACACTATTCACGGTCAGCCGTGGCCAGTTTTGCATCAGGTTCACCAAAATGCTAATGTAGTGTCTCACTTTCAGACTACATTAGGAATATAGAGGGGGGTTGGGGGGGGGGGGGGGGGGGGGCGGTCAGGTAGCACGCTGCCAAATCTGACACGCATCAACAAGGCAAATCCCTTTTAATGACCAAAAATAAACAACCGTCCAAAAACCTGTAAACATTTTATTGTTTTGTTGTGTTGTGTTATTTATTGTCTTTCCAATGTTGTTGTTTTTCCAATCGCCATACTGAGGCAGCGAGGAAACTGCGGTGCATTTCAGTTTTGGAGAGCCAGTTGAGCGAGATGAAATCGGGGGTGCACTTTCATTGGGCCGTTTCATTGGAACGCTGCAGCTTTGGAAATAAAGGGAGAAAGCCATGGTGCCAGCTAGGGGCCGGATATTGGGAAAGAAACAATACAACAGGGCAATCCGTTACTGCGTCCAAAAATACTAAAATACGCTTCCTCCTGAGATATAATGGAGCTCACAGGGCACCATACACAATGTGGCTTCGATTGAAACAGCTGGCTTTGGCCTGCCAATTTCCCCTGAACTGCTCCTTCACTCGGGCAATTACGCTCTTAAAGGTTTTAAGGGTTTTACGTTTGCCCCGAGCTAGCCTCGCAAAGAGAGCTGAGAGAATTAAATAAGCCCGTTTTAAGGCACAAGTCTCAAGAGGCAGTGATTTCCAGCTAAAAAAGACATGTTAGGATCAGGATTTACCGCATGACGCAGCCTTTATGAGACTAACCCTCTCAGTGTGACTGATTGATCTCTGTTACTGGGCTCTTCTCTGGTTTGGTGTCAGCGCCTGTTTGTGAGTTAAGTCACAAATGGCTTATTTTGTGCTGCTTTCCCAGATTTTGTAGCACTGATCACATTCATACAGTTATAAAGCACTTCTCCCTGCCCCAAATCTAGTTGACCAACCACCACATGTTTTCTGAATTTACCAAGTCAGCAAAATTTTTCTAGTCCACTTGTGGGCCACATGCTTGGGAGTGTTTTAGCCCAGTACACGGCTTGGACCTTAGCCCAGATCTGGCCCACACACTGCAAAGTGTGTAGAACTAATGGATGTGGCCCAAATCTTGAACAGCTACACTGTTGGTCCACAACATTAATGCCAGAATTGCTGGATGAATATAGATGTAAGGCAAAACATCTGGCCCTATTCTGGCCTGCATGGCTAACATCTGCCCGATAGCCAACCAACACTCAGGCAGGAAAGCCAGAATCAGCCCCAACCTGCTGTCTGGGTTCTTCTATAGGTTTACCTTGGAGCTATGAAGCTAATGTAGTTAACAAGTAAAGCTTACACCTTGCATAACATCATAAACGCCACAGGCCTAAATCATCAAACACTTCATATCTGTACTATGCTGTAAATCCTCTCTCTGGGTGGGTGGGATAAACAGGAAGCCTGTGCTGCCTTCACAATCCTAGTGTGGATAGCATCACGTGACTGGGGGAGTCTTAAGTAGCGGGTGGAATTGGAGACGACTAAATTGGAGAGAAAACTGGGCAAAAGTCCAAAATAAATAAATAAAATAAAACAACAAAAGTACCACATAAATACAATCGCAAAACTAGTGTATTTGTCACGCATCCCTCGGGCTCTGATACTCACTTGGACTCCGTTCCCCAGACTCCTCTGGGAATTCACGTCTCCTGCCACCTCTGACCTGCCTGCACACTACAGTCACCGGTCTCACTCTCCTGAATACTAATTTGGTTCACCTGTGTTGTGCTAATTAGCTTTATCTTATAATCCCAGGCTGAGCGCAGGATCAGTGTGAAGTGCTGTATTGTTTGTCGACATGCTGAGCGTTTCCCGTTGGTTTACATGCCTGATCGTTTCCGACCCGTTTCCCGATTACTTCTTTTGCTATTCCCTTCGGATTGTCTGCCTGTCTGACCTTTTGGACTGTTCTGTGGACTTGGATCTTGTGTCTCACCCTTCGGGTTGTTTGGTCTTGACCCACGCCCTTTCTGACTACGAGCTCGGATTACGTCTTCCTTAATAAAGTTTACCTTGTTCATTTTTCCGCAAGCGTCTGATTTCAATGGCGCCGCTGCAATATTATGCTTTGGATGCTGGTGGCCTTGTCAACCAGTACAACCAGCTAAACCAGCACTAGACCGGCATAAACCAGTATAAACTACCTTACACTAGCATGGAATTTATGCTGGTCTGCACCGTTTTTTCCTGAAGCCACAGTTTTGCCCGTTTTTGTTCTTTCTTTATAGATAACAGTGTGTTAACCATACATAAGCATGTCTATTGTAGATGACTTAAGAACACTGGAGGCCAGTGTGTAAAGATTTAGGCCTTCAGTTAGTTTAGCACTAATCTGTGCTGCATTTTATAGCTACATTGACCTCGTAGCCAGTTCGGGTCTCTGTGAAACACAACCCATTTGGGGCCCAGAGTGATTTCCAGCTGAACAGAACACGCAGTAGGACCAGGATTTACAACATAAGGCAGCATTTATGAGATCAACCCTCTCACTATGACTGACTGACCTCTCAGTGGGTTGATGTGGGTACTTGTTGATTAGCTTAGTCACAGCCTATTTCTGTCCATGTTTTCTTTAAAATTAGAAACAGCGATCTAACCAAACTCAGCCTTTCTTCTCGTTTTATATCAAGCAGCATTGGCCTCAGTTGCCAAGCCAGGTTCTGGGTGGCTGCGCCAAATTTGTGGGTGGGCAGAACCTTTCACTCCTGCGGACGGCAAGTTAGCCTACGCGACAAAAGCAAAGTTTCAGCGCACACTACAGCGCATAAAACTCAGCACTCAGAAATAATTCTCAAACTTTAATATTACGACAGTTTTCGCCTTTTTTTGGCTGCTAATATTAATGAGACGGTGGATGACTGTAATACGGTTACTACAGCTGTAGTTACTGCATTTGTCAAATGTTCCTAGCAACCTTTGTTCACATGCTCTCAATCCTGGAATCCACAAATCCAGCAGTCCTTACCACATTTATCTCCAACATGCTGACAGCATTGCTGCTAATGCAGCGCAGAATTCTGTACCGCAGTGATGAGACCTAGTGACTACAGCTGGTGCAGTTTCACCTTTTCCCTATTTTTAGGTTATTTATTAAAGATATTTTAATGTTGAAAGTAAATTTAAGCAGTCATTATATGTAGGCCAGCAATAAAGTGGGTCTGCCTAGACCCACTGGGCCCAATCATAGCACCTCCACTGTCTGTCTGTTGAATTTTAGAGGAACTTTAACATCAATGTTGATATTTCCACTGCTTTGTGGCTCTACTGGGGGCATTTTCCCAAGAACAAGTGAGACGTAATCCATCAACATATATGCCTGCATTCCTCAATCTGTAGCTGAACTTAATGATGAAATTAAAAAATACAGACTTTTATTATTCCGCTAAAAAAATCGATTTTACAGTTTTTAATAGACGTATGTGGTTTCTGACATTGTCTGGCATATTGTTAAAGAAATAACTTGGTGAACAATCAGTTTCACCCAGTTTTCCTCTTAACCCAAACGTAATCATTCAGCCAAGATGTGTTCGGAGTCCAAATTTTGCTTCTTTAGTTTTGCGCTGGAGCTACGAGGCTAATATTGCTATTAAACAATAAAAGTCAATAGTCACCCAAATCTTTTCTGTCAATATATCCCCAAAACATCTCTGAACCTGCTCAAACTGCTTTCATTAAGGTGGCACAGACTTGATCTTGTGGGTTAGGACACAGTATGACTTATTGTGAACTATAAAAGTAAATAAAACTTCACCGAAGCCATTTCAGACACCACCAATGCTGTTATTCACAAAGCACTACTGATCCTGGATCAGATTCCTTCTTATATATGACAGACATTATCACATATATTGATTCTAGATCAGCTCCTGGGGTGGTTTGTCAGTACAAAGTAGCTCAGGTGACTGTTGCGGTCTAGTATTGTGACTGATCCGCCACGTGTTGGGGTTAAGGGGGTAAATCGTGCTCATTTTTGGCTGAAAGATTTACATTTACAGCATTTGGCTGACGCTCTTATCCAGAGCGACTTACAATTTGATCAGTTTACACAGGCCAAGGTGGTGTTAGGAGTCTTGCCCAAGAACCCTTGGTAAAGTGTAGGGTGCTGACCCAGGCAGGGCATTGAACCCCAGTCTCCAGCATAGAAGGCAGATGTGTTACCCACTATACCAGATGGCAGCTGCAACAACTCTGAGAAAAGAAAACGGAGCATAAAGTTCTGGAAACCGAGGCCAAATGTCCATGTCCACTGCTGAACCAGATGTCCTTCATTCATATGAACTTATTAAAGATTTACAGTGGGCCATCAGGTATACGGTCATCTCGCCACATGCTCTATTACATACATGAGGCGTACTGTCACCACTCAGACGAAGCCTCAAATGAGAAATATTTCAACAACTTTCAGGCAATTTGTGGTCTGCTGGGTCTCTCCGAAACAGATTATGTCATTTCCTATTGGACCTGTTTGAAATGCTGACCTACGGGGGTCAATAAAATGAACAGACTCTGAATATTCATCTGTGAAACTAATATCCAGCCATAGGAGCATGTCAGGAGAGCGAATCGCTCATCATTGCAGTGCTGCACGTACTCTGCACGTTAATAATCTAATCAAAATGAACGAGCGTGCCAAAAATTCAATTCCACGTTCTTAATCCCATCCGGAATGCTGTTCGTCTGTGCAAACACCTATCAAACAAAAGGCCCCCGTCATCTGTCACTTTGCTGGGGGATCCTGAGCGCTCCGTCTTTATCCGCGCTGTGGGGCCCTCCTCCACTTCAGAAACACAATAAACTCGCGCATTAAAAAGGCGCCTGGGGTTGGCCAGAGGATGTGTGAGAGGGAGCAGGAGTCCCGCAGGGCCGGAGCTGGGAAGATTTCCCAAAGCTGTAGGGAAGCTTTATACACTGTGAATGGAATGAATTTGTTTTGTTGCAGCATTCGATAATTCAATGTGTGTCCGGCATCACTAAAGGAAGACTTTGGTGGAAAAAATCAATTTTAGACAACGTCGCAAAATGTTGTTAAGCGGACACTTCGGTCAAAAAAACATCATAAAGCGTTATTAGGACATGCGTACTCACCCCTTACAGTGGGGCTCGTGTGTCGAATGCTTAATTAAAGACCAGAAAACCTCATTTCTAATGATGCGGAAGGAACTTTGGAAAAACTATGGCTTTTTAACTATTTAACTATATGCGGAACACTCGATTCTTAGAAGCATCGCGATGCAGATGTGAACGATTCTAAATCGATTCATAAATGTCAAAAAATAAAAATTATATCCAGTCTGTGGGGCACATAACAACAGATGAGCGAGAAATCCGACCGGCTCTGCATTAAAGCCAGGATAGGTCAGGAGTCACAACCCAAATGTGAAGAAGAGGCATTTTGTCCTTTCAACAAAGTCAAACCAACTTGGCAGCCACAACATTTAACGCCCAGTGTGTCTCAGTGTGTGCTGATGTCCTACTAAAGCTAAAAATATAATCAAGAGTGCAGATTTACTGAGCTCTGCTTTGAGCTTCAGCTCAGCTACAGCCGCTTTCCTCCCGTCTCCGCCACAAAACCTTTCCTCAAAAACTACAACAGTTTCTTAAAATGTCTCTCAATGTTCGGCTGAATTACGAGGCTGAAGTCGCTTCTTGAGGTTGCTCCAGCTTCTCGTTCGAATTTTCCCGTTCCACCTTAAATTCTGACTGAGGCGCCGAGTGTAACTGCTGCACCATTTAAGGTGGAACGGGAAAATTTGAACGAGAAACGACTTCATCTTCACAACTTCTCAGAGAGCTGCAGTCTCTCGTTCCACAACGTTCCACAAAACCAACTGCGCTGCCTATAAATGCGAGTAGGTCCATGTAACCAGTGCTTTCGCGCTATGTCGCAAACTTAGAGCCGAGATCTTATTTCACCATAACTGCGCATTTTATCACAGATGAGCGGCGGCAGCGTCTCAAGTGCTCCAAACAAGAGCAGTGAATGAGAGCGTTCCAAATCACTTCAATTTGGTTTGTTAATAAAAGATATTGGAAGTAAATGCATTACGGATCATAACAAACACTGCTTTAAAGCTACCAAGTCCTCACACAGTAAATTTTACAATCGCATCGCAGCCTCTGGATCTTAATCGAATCGAATCCCACCCCTAATAACGGAGAGATTCCCACCCCTAATAACTGCTCTCTTTAAACCATCACTATAATGCAGAGAATTGATTACTCAAACAAGAGAACTGACTGATCTGATCAGGAGGACAGCAGCTAAGAGCTGCAGTTAACAAGGTGGCTGGCTATAAAATCCTCCCTCGGTTTGGCTTATTTTCCTGACTGAAAGGGTAAAAAACATCAATCTGGAGTCCATTTCATGCTAAATAAAGACAGAATAGCCTTTTTTCTTTACGCCTTTGTTCAGTGACTGAGGTGAGAGGTCTAGTTACGCTGGCTGGGATGTATCTACTAGCCTATAGATCAGTGGCTAGGCCAGCGGTCAGGGTTGGTTGACATACCAGGAATTCCCAATTGTTGTCTGAGATATTTGTGCAATGAATTCTGGGTATTGTAGTGAGATGATCAAAAATATGACACCGATGGTGAAGTCTGCTTCTGCTGTTTAGCTTTGTATGGACCCATGACTGTGGGTCATGCGGCGTTAGACGCCACATTAGCAGGTCTGCTTAAGACTTCGCTACCAACCCGACAAGGTTCAGCAAGTGTTACATGACGCTGACCTGATGGACGTCCATTACGTCTTACCTTCATTAGCCTCCGAGCTCCAGGGTGAAACTGAAGAAGGAAACTTAAGACACCAAACAGGTCTGATCGAATGCATTAACGGTAAGCAGAGCATTCGTGTAGGTTACATCCTTTTTTTTTTTTTTTCCGCCAAACTATTTCCTTTAACCAAAGGGACCAACGATGAACAGCCTGTGCTGATGAAGTGCTGGTATTGTGCGGAGGATGCCTGAATGATTACTTCACTATATGCTCTGATGCACAACAAAAGGCAGAGGAGGGAAAACAAGCTTGTAAAAGCTTAGTCAGCTGCGCAGACGCGCAGCCTCGTGTAAAGAACCACGTGCCGGTAACCTCCACCTGTTTCGTATTTTCAGCCTAGAAACTGTTGGCCGAGGGAATCGGGACAGAATGAAAGAAGGCTAAAAGAGAGCATTAAGATAGATGGATGCAGCCCCTCCTCCTCTCACGCCACCCCCCCCCCCCCCCTTTCTCTCTTTCTCCCCGGGGTTAGAGCGCCTACCCCTCGGATTCCAGCAGACTCTGGCCCTCGGATATTTGTCATCCCTCATCTCTCCTTTGATCCCAGCGCAAACCTCTGCCTTCCAAAGCTCCATCTACGCCCCCTCTCTCATCATCCTTTTCTAATTAAGGCCAGACTCTCTCTGTACGCTCCACTCAGTGGACTCCATAAGCCCAAATACAATCAAGCAAGACCAACTTCTGTGCAAGTAAATTAAAGCGGAAGTGTGTGTGTGTGTGTGTGTGGGGGGGGGTGTATGTGACCTTACTCAACCTTTAGAAGTCAAATATTTTTATTTTCAAATTGTCATAACGATCAACTGTAATTACACAAACACACATTTAACAGTGTGGTGAGTTTTGCGATTAATTACATGTTCATTTGATTTACATTCAAATCTGCGCTTCCAGTTTTTGCACATGGTTGCTAAGCTGTTGCTATTTTATCTCAGGTGGTTGTTAAGGTGTTGCTAGGCCATCGCTATGGCATCTTAGGCGGCTTCTAAGGTGTTGCTGGCCTGTTCTGTTTTATCCCATATGGTTGTTAGAGTGTTGCTTTGTACATACAATGTTATCCCAGGTGGTTGCTAGACCATAGCTATGGAATCCTAAGTGGTTGCTAAGGTGTTTCCAAATGATTTCAGGTGGTCGTTAAGGTGTTGCTAGGCTATTGCTCTGAAATTCCATGTGGTTGTTAAGGTGTTGCTAGGCTGCTGATATGGTATCCAAGATAGTTGAGAAGCTGCTGCTAGACCATTGCTATGGTGTCTCGCATGGCCGTTAAGGTGTTGCTAGGCCACTGCTTTAAAGTCCCAGGTGGTTGATTAGGCATTGCTAGGCTGTTGCTATGGTGTCCAAGATATCTGTCGTGTTGCTAAGTTATTGCATGTGGTTGCTAAAGTTTTGCTAGGCTGTTGCTTATGTATCTCAGGAGGTTGCAAAGCTGTTGCTAGGCCATCGCTATAGAATGCCCTGGCAGTTGCTTAGGTGTTGCGAGCTCATTGCTATGGCATCCCAGGTAGTTGCTAAGGTGTTACTAGCCTGTTCTGTGTTATCCCACATGGTTATTAAAGAGTTTATTTATAGTTGCTATCTTATCCTAGGTGGTTGTTAAGGTGTTGCTGAGCCATTGCTGTTATCCCAGGTGGTTGCAAAGGTGCTGCCAGGCCATTGCTGTGAAATCCCAAATGGTTGCTTAGGCTGTTGCTATAGTATCCAAGATGGTTGCTATGGTGTTGCTAATTTATCTCAGGTGGTTGCAAAGGTGTTGCTAGATAGACCATTGCTATGGTATCTGTTCCTATGGCTGTGGTATGCCAGTGGTATCCCAGATGGTTGCTAACCTTTCATAGTGGAGTTATGCAGGACATGTAAGGTAAAACAATCCCCAAACAAAACATTGTCTACAACAAATCACTTCGCATCAAGCCACTCTGAATGACTTCAGAATAGGCTTCTGAATAACTTCTCAATAACTGAATTAAAAAACAAAGTGGAATTCCCCTGTGATGCCCAAGAAAACTGCAAAATCTAACAGCCCCTCGATTGGGTTAAAAAATGGTAAGAAGTGCTGCTAAACATCTAAACATGACACCAACATGATGTAATTCAGCTTTGCATTCTTAATCTGTTAGCACAGAAAGTAATAAAGATTTGTTGTTTTCTAAAGTGGCTGCTCCAGCTCGGGCTTTAAGGCAGTGTTTGCTGTGTTTATGACAGAATCCCTCGCCTTAATCTGCATACATCTGTCCCGCTCCACTTTAATTCCGGGTAATGTGTACACCATGAATTATTCAAACTGTAAACAAGACTACAGGTGCGAGGCGTCACAAGAGTGAGGGATAAGGGTTATGAGTCTGGATAACATACACAAAATATACTGTGATGTACTGTCACCTACTACTATACCAGAAACATCCACTTTGCCGGTGCACAATTAGAGACTGTAGCCCATCTGTTGTTGTAGCACAATGTGTGTCAGGTATCCCTTTGTCTATGGTCAGTTTCTGACCACAGAGCTGCTCCTGGCTGCAAATTTGTTGTAGACTACTACAGGTCTTGTATTGTTTGTCCAAACCTTCTAGGTTAGATGTGAGTAAACTGTATTGTAGTCATTCTCCTATTTTTATGCTTAAGTTTAGGTTGTAAACAAAACAGATAAAAGCTTGAGACAGCCGGCAGAAAACTGTCCAATCAGAATAGTTTTATCTGTGGTATCTATGTAGATACACCCAAACGACCTCTGCCATCGGTTAGGACTTCAGAAGCTGGAATGCTTCTGAACTGACTGAAATGAATCATGCTTTGATTTACAATGGCACCGTTTTTGTGAGAAAAAAATATGAAAAAAATTACACCCTAGCAACCACCTGGAAAGCAATGGCAACCACCTAGCCACCACCTGGGATACCATAGCAATCACCTTACAACACATTAGCAACCACCTGGAAAACCTGGAACACCATAACAACCACCTAGCCACCACCTGGGATACCATAGCAATCACCTTACAACACATTAGCAACCACCTGGAATACCTGGAACACAATAACAACCACCTAGCGACCACCTGGGATACATTATTTTTTGCCCACCACCACCACCCCTCATCAAAGGACTACTGAAACTTTATTTTTATTTGTGATACATTCATGAGGGAGGACAAATAAGCAAAAAGAAACAGGTAGATAACAATAAAAATAATAATAATAATAATAATAATAATAGTAAGAATAATGGACTTGATGAAAGGCAACGTTAACAACACCAGCAGTGCTGTAAGGAATAGATTTGTTGTATAATAATAGAATTCAGCATGTGTGTGTTTGTGTGTGTGTGTGTGTGTGTGTGCGTGTGTGTGAGTGAGTGTGTATATGCGTGTGTGTGTGAGTGTGTGTATATGTGTGTGTGTTTGTGTGTGGGTGTGTGTGTGTGTGTGAGTGTGTGTGTGCGTGAGTGTGTGTATGTGTGTGTGTGTGTGTTTGTGTGTGGGTGTGTGTGTGTGTGTGCGTGAGTGTGTATATGCGTGTGTGTGTGAGTGTGTGTATGTGTGTGTGTTTGTGTGTGGGTGTGTGTGTGTGTGTGTGTGTGCGTGTGTGTGTGTGAGTGTGTATATGCGTGTGTGTGTGAGTGTGTGTATATGTGTGTGTGTTTGTGTGTGGGTGTGTGTGTGTGTGTGTGAGTGTGTGTGTGCGTGAGTGTGTGTATGTGTGTGTGTGTGTGTTTGTGTGTGGGTGTGTGTGTGTGTGTGCGTGAGTGTGTATATGCGTGTGTGTGTGAGTGTGTGTATGTGTGTGTGTTTGTGTGTGGGTGTGTGTGTGTGTGTGTGTGTGTGCGTGAGTGTGTGTGTGTGTGTGGGTGTGTGTGTGTGTGTGTGTGTGTGTGTGGTAATAAAGGGGGGAGAGTTTGTGATTGTATAGAGTAGTTTAGAACCGTATTGGATCTCAGAGTATCAGCTTCTCCAGTAAAGTCGATTTAGTGGAAAATGACTGTTGTAAGAAGTTAATAACTGGTGTCCAGTCAAACTGAATGTTTTTGTGTTTGATGGAAGCAGATATTTTTTCCATAGACAGATGTCCTAGTAGTAAATTTTCCAGTGGGTGACAGTAATGCCGTTTTTTGTCTTCCAGTTTATGAGGATGGTTTTCCTGGCGATGGTTAGGGCTGTTAGTAGGGCGATGGGAGTTTTGGCATACCGTTTACATCCATACCACTCTGAGAACGCCCGACCTCTACTGATCTCGACCACCTGGGATACAATAGCAATCACTTCGCAACACATTATCAACCACCTGAAACACTATACTGTAGCAACCACCTGGAAAACCTGGAACACCATAGGAACCACATAGTGACCACCTGGGATACCATAGCAATCACCTTGCAACACTGGCACAACATAACAGCCACCTGAAATAGCAACCAGGGCACAGCAGCCACCTATGCTGAAGCTGAGCGATCACTCTGCATTCCATGTCTGGGACACATGCTGCAGATTTTGTGCAACATTAATGACGCTCCATTTAACACGATCCAGGAATCCTGCGCTGTGCCTTGCGGAATAAGCTGTGACTTCACCACGACTAAACCTGGCAAAACAAGACCCAGCGGAGCGCGGCCGCCCGGCCGTTCGTTATACTGCTGCGTGTCATCTCATTCTCTCCTCTCTCCACTCGGCTGCTCCTGACCTTCCCAGAACAATAGAGCCGCTGAGTTAAAGGCTTCCTGGCCTTCCGGGCGCGTGCTGAAGTGCTATCAGGCTGTGTGATTCCGCTCTGCGCCGGGAGACACTGATACCCTGGATCATCTCACACAGCACGAGGAGGTGAAATTAAACACCTTCTATTAACATACAGGAAAAAACTGTTCCTTTCATGTAGTACAAAGCTAAGAGGGATATCTGTCACGCTGCCTGTGACCTGCTCTGCCCCCCTGACCAAGCTGAAACCAGCTTGAGGAGACTTGAAGGTATCTTGTCAAGTAATATTATCTTAAATCTACTCAATAAATCTAATATTTCTCCTGTTGAGATTGTTGTACGCTTAATTTAAGATTATTTAACTCATTTCTAGATATTTTTATTTGTTTTAAGTAATTTTATTAAGTACAATTATCGCAGTATAGAGGCAGATCATTTTGCTTGTTTTAAGACACAATTTGGCTTGAAACCAGCCAAATTATTTGCCAGTAAAGTGAGATAATTGTACTTAACAAAATTACTTAAATCAGGTATTAAAAAGTCTAGAACACATAATCGTATACTAAGTGCACAACAAACCCACAATAAGAAATATTAGATATTACCAAAAGTATTCGGTCGTCTGGCTTCACACGCATATGAACTTGAGTGATGTCCCACTCTTAATCCATAGGGTTTAATATGTTGTCGGCCCACCCTTTGCAGCTATAACAGCTTCACCTCTTCTGGGAAGGCTTTCCACAAGGGTTAGGAGTGTTTATGGGAATTTCTGACCGTTCTTCCAGAAGCGCATTTGTGAGGTCGGACACTGATGTTGGACGAGAAGGTCTGGCTCAGAGTCTCCACTCTAATTCATCCCAAAGGTGTTCTATGGGGTTGAGGTCAGGACTCTGTGCAGGCCAGTCAAGTTCTTCCACACCAAACTGGCTCATCCGTGTGTTTATGGACCTGCTTTGTGCACTGGTGGGCAGTCATGTTGGAGCAGGAAGGGGCCGTCCCCAAACTGTTCCCACAAAGTTGGGAGCGTGAAATTGTTCAAAATCTCTTGGTGCTGAAGCTTTAAGAATTCCTTTCACTGGAAATAAGGGGCCGAGCCAAAGTCCTGAAAAACACCCCCACACCATGATCCCCCCTCCACCAAACTTTACACTCGGCACAATGCAGTCAGACAAGTACCGTCTCCTGGCAACCGCCAAACCCAGACTCGTCATCGGATTTCCAGATGGAGAAGTGTGATTGGTCACTCCAGAGAACTCGTCTCCACTGCTCTAGAGTCCAGTGGCGGCGCTTTACACCACTGCATTCCACGCTTTGCATTGTGCTTGGTGATGTAAGGCTTGGATGCAGCTGCTCGGCCATGGAAACCCATTCCATGAAGCTCTCTACGCTGTTCTTGAGCTGATCTGAAGGCCACATGAAGTTTGGAGGTCTGTAGTGATTGACTCTGCAGAAAGTCGGTGACCTCTGCGCACTATGCCCCTCAGCATCCGCTGACCGCTCTGTCATTTTACGTGGCTGACCACTTCGTGGCTGAGTTGCTGTCGTTCCCAATCACTTCCTCTTTGTTATAATCCCACTGACAGTGGATTGTGGAATATTTAGTAGTGAGGAAATTTCACGACTGGACTTGCTGCACAGGTGGCGTCCGATCACGGTACCATGCTGGAACTCACTGAGCTCCTGAGAGCGACCCATTCTTTCACTAATGTCTGTAGAAGCAGTCTGCAGGCCGAGGGGCTCGGCTTTATACACCTGTGGCCATGGAAGTGACCGGAACACCTGAATTCACTGGTTTGGATGGGTGACTGAATACTTTTGGAAATATAGTGTAAATTGCCTAGATTTGTCCTGAAGTCTGGAGAGCCCATGAGCTGTTGCAATAATTTTCTAGATCGTTATCTTGAGATAACAAATGCATTATTTCAAGATAACTTTGTAATCTTGAGCTAACAGGATAACTTCCTTGTTACTTCAAGATAACAAGTTTGTTATCTTGAGACAAGATAATTAACTCATTATTTCAAGATAACTTGTTATTTCACGTTAATAACATTGTTATCTCGAGATGTATTGTCAGCTCAGGGGATCCAACTGGCGACCTTCCAGTCACAGGGTTGGTTCCCTAACGTCCAGCCCATGACTACCCCAGTCATCTTTGTTATCTTGATATAACAAGATAATTAACTCATTATCTCTAGATCACAATCCTGAACATCACAACTACCTTATGGCCTCTCTGCACTACGGAGCCCTGCTGGTGTCATCCTGTATAAATAAAAATAATGCGTGGCCACAACTTAGAAAAGCAGGGGAATGAGATCTTAATGCGTGGCCACCAAGTAGTAAGGCATGGGATCATGGCCACGACTTAATCATCTCATTCCCATGCCTTACTAAGCCTTGGCCACGGATCAAGATCATGTTCCCATGCGTTAATAAAGTGTGGCCATGCATTATTTTTATTTTCACAGGATGTCGCCAGCGGGGCTCCGTACTGGACTTCTGTAGTTTTAGGATAATTAAACTTGACAAGACACTATTTTTGCAGTGTAGTCAGAGATGTGGTGGTAGTATAACGAATACCCAGAGGAAACAACGTCTTTCTTAAGACTGTCTCATAAAAATACAGCAGATCTCAATATTATATTAATGAAGGATCAGTGATTTCCCAGCTCTCTCTGTCCTCAGCCCTCTTTCGGAGAAAAGAGGAGATTAAAATCAGCATTTCATTGTAAGACGTTGTGGTGATGAATGAGAAAAGCATGAGTTCTCCTTCTACACTGACAGACTGCTGAAAGAGTTCTGTGGTACAGAATAGAGGTCCATAATAAAGCGGTGAGATCTTACACCTTTATTATGGAAATATTACTCAGCTGAGGCTGGGTGAGACGAGTCAGACACAAGATTTCAAAGTAAGAATATCTGAGGGTGTCTTACTTCGATCAAACATTCCGGAAATAAGTACACTCTTAAAAAAAGAGGGCTCTTCACATGTCAGTAAAGAAAATAGAACCGTGATCACTCAAAGAACCCTTTGAATGATCTTTGTATCGTCAAGCGTTCTCCAGATTGATGGAGAAATCGTGCACTACCTGATTCTGTATAGAACCTTTTCAAAAAGCGTTCTACATATCACCAAAAAAGGGTTCCTCTGTTGTAAGCTTTTACCATAAAAATAGCAGAACCCTTTTCCCAAAAGGTTCCATATAGAACCATATGCCTCACATTACTCTTCAGATAGACGGCTGGTAATTTCACCATGCCAAGAACTCTTTAAACATGCAGAGGGTTCTTTGAGTAGTCAAGGTTCTATGTTGAACTGTTTTCTTTAATAAAGAACCTTTAAAGAACCATCATTTTTAATAATGTATATGAGATTAAGTGGAGATCTCAGTTTCAGGGTTCTTTCCTCGGGGAATATAGTACCTCCTAACTCATGAGATCTTATAAACATCCATCCATCCATCCATCCATCCATCCATCCATTTTCTAAGCCGCTTCTCCGTCAGGGTCGCGGGGGGTGCTGGAGCCTATCCCAGAGGTCATCAGGCGGAAGGCAGGATACACCCTGGACAGGCCGCCAGTCCATTGCAGGGCAGACAGACAGACACAGACAGTCACTCACACCCAGGGGCAATTTAGCACGTCCAATTGGCCTGACTGCATGTCTTTGGACTGTGGGAGGAGACCGGAGAACCCGGAGGAAACCCACGCAGACACGGGGAGAACATGCAGACTCCTCTTATAAATGTACAATAGGAATTTCCACAATTTTAAAAAATTTCTGCAAAGTTCAGTCATTAAAATGTTTGGTCATTTTAGAGAAACCTAAAGACTCAGACGTCTTTACAGTGGTGGTGATGGGAACCAGGGGTCACCATGACTACAACGCAAATATAGACATTCTATTTACTATCCAGGACCACCAGTGAACCTACACCAGTCTTCTGATATTTATGACTGTGAAATAGTGGTAAAAGTTTTCTTTTGGGTCTATTTAGTCTTACAACACCCTGCATGCACCTTTCCACTGTGAATGGCTTGGAAAAAATAGGCCAGTTTTTTAGGCCAGACTTCTCAATACTAGCACAAATCAATGTCTTGGGCATTAAGCAGCACATTGATAGCCATGTTGTGTAATTGGTTTCTATGAGGGAGCTTTTAAAACGCGTTAAACTCTTCCGACGTCTGGTTCCATTCACCACCACTGTGAACAATGCTGACTTGAGAATGGAGCGCTTCACATTAAACCACTCGGAATGACTTCATGTACAAATTACAACTGTGGAATTAGACCTCTGCATTTAACCCATCGTGCAGTGAAACACCCACATACATGCTCACTAGTGAACACACATACTAGGGGGCAGTGAGCACACTTGCCCGGAGCCAGCTGTCGGCTCCTAGTGCATGTTAAAGACCCCTGGTGTCGACCCGGATCCAGAGTTTTCACAGTGTTCTTCTAAGGAGCTTGTGAGCTGTGCAGGTCTGATGAGGTGAGCAGGCGACTGGCCCACTTCAAGCACAGCGATTACAGCTGCTCTGGTGAGCACAACAGCACACATTAGAGCTTTCATATTAAAGATTAATGAAACAGGGCGCTGATACTCACTGGTACACATTTTTGGCTGTTTATCTACACACAGCAAGAAGCGCTCTCTCTCCACGGTTAAACATTATTAATAACACTGTTCTGAAGTAATGGCGTGTTTGCTAGAGTTTGGACGCTGCTGAATTAGCAGAACAACCACAGGAGTGTTTGAAACACTTAATCATTCCGGCATCATTAATTTTGCCTTTCGGGTCCTTTTATAATTCTCGAAAAGAGCCAGATAAAGCTGTGAGAAAGTAGCTCGCGGGCAAGGATCTCCCGTCCACACTGTGTCAGACCTGCTGCTGACAAACCACCTGCTGTAAACACACATTTCCCTATTATTACTATAGTTACACATAAATCTATAAATATATGCACTGCATGTCCAATAGTGCGTGGACAGACCTTCTAACTGAGCTACATTAATGTGCACCCACTGTCATCTGTGTAAACATACGCATGCACACATTATCTAAGCCGCTTATCCTCCTGGGTTATATTAAGAAGAGCCATTTTGTCATTGCAACAAAAAGCAAACTGTCTTGGGAGCCTTTTGGCCCAGTCCCATTTCTTCTTTTTACCCAGACCCCTTGTTTTCGAGTGCTGCCCCTTGTTCCTGAGCTACAGGGCAGTGGTTGAGATCTTCCCTCTGAAATGAGACCCTCTAATAAAAGAGCATCTCTTCATTAACAGCTACTAGCGCCGCTCTGTAGGTGACCCTGCCCGTCTGCAGGGACAGCAGAGGAGGGGAAAGTTATTTATCACCCCCCCCCTAATTCTTCAGTGATATGAAGCTGAAGTCAGAGATTCTCCAGATTCTCGTTTTCATTTTTCCTGTTCCACCTTAAATGGAGCAGGAGGGACATGCTGGCCCTTCAGGCATCAGAACTGCTAGACTATTTAAGGTGGAACTGGAAAATTAGCTAGCTCGCTACCGAGACATCAGCTTACTACTAGTGATTTTTATGCATGTTGTGGTGAAGTGGACCATAATACACTGTAATGTCATTAAACTAAGACAATGCAGTGGGCAGCTTAGGGTTAACAGAGAAAATTCTCACATTTGTGGGTGTTTCTGGTTGCTTGTGTGGCCATATAGCACTCTGTCTGGAGTGAGCCTCTGAAAAACCTTGAGGGCCATGTTCACCCTACCCCTCTACCTTAACAAAAACCGGGGCCCCCCACACGTAGGCATGAATGGAGGGCTAAGGACTAAGTGGTAGGGGCAAGGAGTAAAATGAAATTGGGCCATTTTACCATCTTGGCTGTAAATGTGTCTCAGTATGTACTAATGTACTAAA
>NC_051234.1:1194629-1197129 GCF_015220715.1 Pygocentrus nattereri | reverse complement strand
AGGTAGACCTCAGAGAAGGTTTATGGATGTAGTGAAGAAGGACATGGAGATAGGTGGTGTGAAAGTGGCAGTGGATAGGGCAAGATGGAGGCAGATGATCTGCTGTGGCGACCCCTAAAGGGAGCAGCCGGAAGAAGAAGACATATGAGGGTCATTGACATGAGGGGCCTTTTTTAATCCAGGCCTATTTTTCCAAAAAAGTATTTAATAAATTATTAATTACTAATTCAACAATAACTCAGTTTTCAGTGCATCCATATTAAAAAAAATATTTGTTTTTTGTTTTTTTTTACCAAAATTCATGTCGAATGAACTGTTATATAACTGTTATATAAACTTTAAATGCGCACAGCTCACTGAAAAACATTCATCTTTAAGTTCTAACATCTTCAAATGTCACGTAGTGCAGCCTTTTATTTTGATATGTTTTACAAAAGTGGGTCCAACATATTCCGTGCAAATTGTCACGATTGGCCCCTCCCAGTCTTCCATGTGCTTTTCGTTTTGATTCTTCCCTGTCCTGCCCCCTTGTTTCCAGACCCTGCCCTTGATTGTTTTCACCTGTGTTATCCACCTGTGTCTTGTTTGCCTGTGGTATTTGAAGCCCTGAGTTTCCCCTAGTCCCTTGCTGGTCTTTGTTTGGTATGGTAGTGTTTGGTATTGTTTGGAGTTGTATCCTCTAGCCCCTGTTATATTTCCTAGTCTCTGTTTTTGCATTAAGCCTATGTTCCTTTGTCATGTCTGTACCCCGATCTCTCCGTGTTGGCTCATTGACCCTGGACTGACCCTGTGAAAAACCATTACAACGTCTATTTTTTTTTTTTAATGTAAATATTAAAAGTGGTGCAACCAGATCCAGCACAGTTTAAATAACTGAAATAGACCATTAAAAGCTTTCCAAACTTACTGTCCATATTTAAGATAGAAAATACACATAGATATAAATACAATTACATAAGCAGATACAAAAATGCACATCACTGATTTGTCATTGACCCACAAATATCTGCACAGGCTTTCCCTAAATCAGCATCTTGTAACATACTCAGCATCCACTGCCCAGCTCTCTCAGCATGGCCTGTCCTCGGCTCTCCATCCCACTTACATAAAGCAAAATGGTTAGCTCTATTCCCCAGAACATGTGCTGTTATAATGCACAATAACTGCGATGATAAGGATAAATCAGTGGTGCTGTGGAAAGAAAGGCGCTTTCCAGATGTCTCCACTGTGACGCGTGGCACCTTGCGCTTCTGACAGAACACACAAATCCTTCTTTCCAGCTTTCGAGAAAAATGTCTAGCTTTCAGAAAAAAGAAATTAATTTCTTTCTGTCTGAGCCAAGTGCGCACTTATGACTCATTATGAATCATAAAGAAAACATTATTCTTGCACAGGTTTTAAGTTTGTCCAGCTGCCCTTATCACTTGTGATAGATTTGGGACGATGTGGCACTCTTGCATATTTTCTCCCATATGCAGCAGTTTGGTGGGCTGTATGTATAGGCTGATGAATGGACGCACCTTTTGGACTGACACCGGGTGTATTTAAAACGTGAACACACACACACACACACACACACACACACACACACCCTCTGAGGAATGACTATTCATCACCCAAACTTGTCGGTGCAGCAGGATTCATGAAAGCACCAACCTATAAACACAAATGTTATGTGTTGTATGCAGGAGTGCAGGCGTGTTTAACTCATACTGTCACACTCACCACGCTTCTTAAAGTGAGAACGCTGATCTAGCGTGATTATGTCAGCTCATTATTATGATCGTTAAAATCGTATGACTCATGGCTATTATTCTTCTCATTATAACTATGGTAATCTATTTATAACTTATATCTGCAGTGTTATTTATGATTACAGGCATATCTGCTTGTATGATGAAATCTGATTATAACGGATCATATCTGCTTATGATTATTATTATATCTTTATGACTCATGGAGACAATCATTCTGCTCTATAAGTCTACTTATAATTGTTATATCTGCTTGTAACTATGATAATATCTGCATATGACTGATTATGTTGGTTTATAAGTGTGAGCATATCTGCTTACGACTCATTATATCAGCCTACAGCTGGGCTTATATCTGCTTATAACTCTGATCATATCTGCCTATGGCATATGACTACAACCGTGTCTTCTTGTCTTTCGTCATGTCCAATTGTAACTATGATCATATCTTCATATGTCTTTTTACATTGTCTCTGCATGAGACATGACTGTGATAATACCTACTTATAACTCTTACATGTGCTTATGACTAGTATTCTTGATCATATCTGCATATAACTGTGACCATATCCTATAATGATCATTATATTTGCCTATAACGGATTATATTTACCTATGACTGTTCATGTAACTATGACCATCGTCTTAAATAACGATCATCTTATATTACAGCTATAATCATATCTGCCTATAACAGTGTCATCTGCTCATTCGTGTGATCATATCTGCTTCTGTCTGTGATCATA
>NC_051234.1:1117129-1189629 GCF_015220715.1 Pygocentrus nattereri | reverse complement strand
CATAGCCGGACAATTGGCCTCGCTCTGTCTCGGTAGGACCCCCCCCCCGCCCCATCACTCAGGTTCTGTTAGCTGACATAACAGATCTGGCTGTTGGCACTTTCCCCTGAGCATGTTCAGCTGTCCAGTGATGCTGCAGCAGTTCGAAAGGATGTGGTGGCTGGTTTCACAGGTCTCGAAGGAAGCCTGTGTTAGTCTTCACCCTCCTAGCATTGGTAGTATAGTGTGATTGGGGGAGTCTTAACAAGTTGGAATTGGACACGACTAAAAATGGGGAGAAAATTGGGTAAAAATCCCCAAAAAACTATTACAATCACTTTTTTGTTACCCCTTTTTCTCCGTTTCACACGTTTGAGCATTTTCCAATGAATTGGCAGTGTGGATCCACATGGCTACGAGATCAGGCAAAATCAAGGATAGCAGGTACTAAAGGATCCTCCTTCAACTATTTGGACACAGCCAGCTAGTTATACCACTTGTAATTGAATGAATAAAGCCTTTGCTCTCTGCAGTCATGGTCAGGTCACAGTCAAGCACAAGATGCTGAAATGCAAATGTATCTCCGGTCATGTTGAGATCAGTCTCCTCAGAGGTCGGCGTAGCCTCATACCTGCATACATGTGCCACTGCACTGCTGATTACAACCCACTCAGTAAAACCCGTAAGCCACCGTTCCAAGCTGTACTCACCAGATGAGACACATCAAACCCAGTCCAGTCCAAATGGCACCCATATGCTTTGTCATGTTTACACGTTGACTGAAAAAGAAAGGAGGCAAACAAAATAACTCGAACAACACGGGGCTTTGCTTTGTTCTCCAGCTGCCCCTGATAACCTCCCAATTGGAAATAAATTGATGAAACTAATCAATAGCTGCCTGTTTCAGCCCTATGTTATCACCTCCTCAGTTCCCGCCACCGTTTCCATCAGTCTGATCAATGTATGAGGTAATGA
Source organism: Pygocentrus nattereri (assembly GCF_015220715.1). NCBI lineage: Eukaryota > Metazoa > Chordata > Actinopteri > Characiformes > Serrasalmidae > Pygocentrus > Pygocentrus nattereri. The sequence goes on along the minus strand of NC_051234.1, from coordinate 1,188,675 downwards.
AAGTCCGAGGCTTCAGATTCAGGTGGAGGAGCTTGACAAATGGACACAAGGACTCAGTCGTCCTTCTGGGGCTGCGACATGTGCAGGCCAGCATTCACTTAGGCATCTGCCGGCATGCTGTTCATTAGCGGATGGTGCTTTTTACCAAACTAGGACATACAGAACACTAGGAGGAACGCTGGCTGCTCCACGGCCTTGCAGCCTGTCGCTCTTACTTCGTCATTAAGCTGCATTATGATCATCAGATTAGATGTTTGGGATCATGTGATTGTGCTGGATACAGTAAATGCAGTCTGTGTCTATTTGGGCAGTTTCACTGAATTAGATTAACCTGCTTAAAAAGCTATTTAATAAACAACAAAGGACTCAGACCTTAGATATTGACAAGGATTATGATATATTTAAACCCAAGGCATGAATAGAGATAGCAATAAGCTAAATATGCACAAAATCCTATTTATAGGGTGCTTATTATTGAGAGGCGGCTGTCCAAAACCCTAACCCTTAAATTTACACTTGTGAAATTTTTATTTTTAATGTAATTTAGTAAAAGATCTCTTTGACTTTCACATTTTCATGTCATCTCTGAAACACAAAGCCTTACTTAAGCCACGCCCTTGCATTTTACAGCAGGAACTGAGACTGCATCCCTGTCCCTCATGGCCATAAGGTGAGCAACTAAATGTGTCTCCAAAGTCTAAAAATCACTGTGGAACATAAAGAATTGTCATTACTGAAACACACATTTTCCACAATTAAGTACACTTGGTTGTGTTTTAATGAAAAATCTCGAGACGTCATGTATGCACAGCTGTTTAAAGCCAAGTTTGCTGGTCATGTATTGGTTTGAACTTTTGAGTTCTGCTCAAAATGAGCTAAAATTGTCAGTAGTGACACATTCAGTGAAGTTTTGGTGCTGTTACGATTGTTTTTGAGGTATAGAGTCATTCAGAGCAACTGGGTTTTAGTCTAACGTGTCATCATCGTCGATTATGCCTTCATTATCAATATGTATCTGTCTCCACTGTCCACTCGAGGAAGAGCAGGGGGAGCTGAGAGTTTCCACATGGCTGCAAATGAGCAGACCACTTTTAGAGAGTCTGAACAGTGGCTCCCAACACGGAGTACCTCCTGCCCAGCGCATCTCAGGCCATGTTCACACTTGGCAGGTTTGGATCGATTAAAACAAAGCCCCTGTTTGTGAGGATCATTAGAAAAGGCTGAGAATTATTAAAGCTGCCATTCGAACACTGAATAAGTGCACCAGGACTCCCTGAGGAGGCACTCTCGGCCTGCTTCTGAGCGAACTCTGGCGCAGTTAATTTGACATATGAACACAAAACAGACCGAAAACGTCTTAAACGGACCAAATGCAGAATAAGCTATCGCCTCCAATTTGCAGAGCTTTTTCGGTTCCCGCAACAGACAGATTTCTGTTTTCATATGTGCACGCATGCAATTTACCTTCTCTTCGTGACCTCCGGGTTGGAAATCATAAAACGGAGGTTTTCTGTTTTTAAACAAAGCTGAGCCACAGTCTAAATCATTATCAAACAGTCTGTACATCAGTTGTATTTTGAAATGACGGCCATATTTCTGCTGTTTTATGACGCTGCTTAAGGCCAGTGTACTACTTATACTTATACTTATAAGGCCAGTGTATACTTATATATATATAACACTTTAGACAGATAAATAAGGCTCGTATAAAACCTGTTAGGCCTCAGCTCAGCATGCTTTTTATTAGATTTTCATTCTAGATATTATTTTTATTGAAACTTAGGACTTATTTTGCTCATTTTTAATGGAATATGCATTTGGTCGGTGTCTACCAGCACTAACAATATCCACAATATACACCAATCAGGCAGAACATTCTGACCACCTCCTCGTTTCTACGCTCACTGTCCACTTTATCAGCTCCACTGACCGTATAGCTGCACTCTGTAGTTCTACAGTTACAGACTGTAGTCCATCTGTTTCTCTGATACTTTCTTAGCCCCCTTTTGCTGGAGTTTTTAAACACGTCAGTGTCTCTGCTGGACTGAGAACAGTCCACCAACCAAAAATATCCAGCCAACAACGTCCTGTGGGCAGCGTCCTGTGACCACTGATGAAGGACTAGAGGATGACCAACACAAACTGTGCAGCAGCAGATGAGCTGTCGTCTCTGACTTTACATCTACAAGGTGGACCGACAAGGTAGGAGTGTCTAATAGAGTGGACAGTGAGTGGACGCAGTGTTTAAAAACTCCAGCAGCACTGCTGTGTCTGATCCACTCGTACCAGCACAACACACACTAACACACCACCACCACGTCAGTGTCACTGCAGTGCTGAGAATGACCCACCACCCAAATAGTACCTGCTCTGTGAGGGTCCATGGGGGTCCTGACCACTGAAGAACAGGGTAACAGAGTATCAGAGAAACAGATGGACTACAGTCTGTAACTGTAGAACTACAGAGTGCAGCTATACGGTCAGTGGAGCTGATAAAGTGGACAGTGAGCGTAGAAACGAGGAGGTGGTCAGGATGTTATACCTGTTCGGTGTATAATGCAAATATGTTGCATAGTTTTGTGACATTATGTATTACCATAGTAATATATACTGATATATTGCCCAGCCCTAAACAATGTATACTTTTCTTGGTCCTAGATAACGGAACCGATGGACAGATATAAATCCACCTTTACGTTGTGTTTACAAGCTGCCACTGAAAAAAATTTTCTGTGCATCCTAGCAAAGCAAAACACATGGCAGCATGCAGCCATGAAAACGTTGCTATGGTGACAGTGTCACTGCCAGAAATGGATGATGATCAGATCTTCAGCAGTGATTCTTTATGAGGTTGAAAAGGAAGTAGGATGCTCCATACTCGTTTTATCTTTGGTCCAATATGAGTGCTCCTGGAATTCATAGATGAGATGTTCACTGCTTCTCGAAAGTATCGACATCTGGTGTATTTCACCGCCGCGGTCGACAGCAAAAGCTGGGTTAGGGTTAACTCTTCACAGAATATCCCACCGATTGCTGTGGTGCGCTGACACTGCCGCTGATGGTGACAGAATTATCTGTCACTGACCGTCATTTCAACTCAGGACAGGTTTGCTAATTAGCTGATTAGCCATGGTGATTAGCACACGTTGCCATGGTGATATCATTAGTGGCATAACAGTGGCGTTCCTGATGTGTGCGGGGCGATGATGTTAGCAAATAGTGTATCCCAGAAGGTGTTTTGAACTTATGCAAATGTACAAAATGTATTCTTATTGAAGTTTTGGTTTTGTTGCAGATAAACAGGCCTGTGCCTGTAGCATAGGTCTGTGCCAATGACAGGGTCTCCAAATTTGGGTGACTGTGTGAAAAATAACGGCAGAAAACAGTTCAATTTGGTTGAGGAGGTTTTGTCCTAATCTCAGTAAAAGAACGCAATAAAGCACAGTTCAGTAAAAGTTGTGTTCAGCCTATACTGTCATCTTTAGTTTGGCCAAAAATCTATAATTAATCTAAAAAGAAAAATCCTAATTGCAAATTTCACTTCAACTTTATCATGTAAGAGTTTGTGGTTGCTTATCTTTGCCTTTCATCTCTTCCTCTGAAGCCATTTCGGCTGAGGCTGAATGATGAACGAGAGCTGAGACGCCTTATTACCGGTGTGTTTGTCCTGAAACTGAAGTCGTTTTATGGGCAGAAATTCTGAAGCTGTGGTATGAGGATGTCCTAAAATGTACACCTACCATAAAAGCGGCTTTTTTTGTACAGGCATGACATCTGCCTGCAGCGGTGAGCATGTTCAACCAGCTCAGCTCAACAGCCATGTTTCTACAGCATCTCTCCTATGTTAAGTAGAGTAAATGTGTTCTTAATATATGAGATCATTTCGCCCAACGTGTTTAAAGGTCTGGTTATGTTGAGCTGAGTAAATATTGCTGTCCTGCTATGGTTTGGGTGAAAGAAATGAACAAACAAACAATCGTTTTTTTTTTACTGGCGTTAAATTAGTTTTTACCGTCACAGGGTGCTGTTACTGCAGCAACTTGATTAACAGTTACTCAGCACAGGCCTAGTTCAGCACCTGTGTTTCAGAAATACTGGCAAAAGTTGGGAAAACTGAACTCCTGAAGGAACGTTCCGCTGAATTCCACTGAATTTGCCATCGCTGCTCCATTGAAAACAATGGAATATCCACTTTGTGTCATAATGTAAACACAGCATTGGTGTTTTCCCCATTATAACATACCTACTTCAATTCAAAAAGGGCCTGATAATAGCTGATTAGCCAGATTTAGAGTGGTACAAATTGTGTGGGATATGGGAGCGCCAGGACCAGGAATGGCCTAAAAAGTTCTGAGGTAATGTGGTTTGTCCAGAGTGGAGTGCATCTTTTGACAAGATCTGTGTACAGCTGATCTTGCAGCTCCAGTTTGGCATGGTGATGATCATTACATTATCTTTGTCCCAAGTGGGAATAGGGCAGCTGTGTCCTTGAACAAAAGCACTTAACCTGAATTGCTTCAGTGAACACCCAGTCTGGGTAAATGGATACAGCAGCAGGACTGGACGTTGCTCATTGCGGTGTGAGCCAAGCGATGATTTTGCAACAATACGAGGTCAAGGGTTGCCTGGCCGCAATTTCTATGCAACTGTGGATGTGCTGTACCGCCGGGTCGAGTGTTTCCAATAAAAAGTCTGGCATTTATTTTACCCAGGGCAGCAAATAACCACGAAGGTGTGACAAGACAAGACAGGATTGTACTACTGTCAGTCATCGCTTTTTCCGAAAGCTGAGGTTGACATTACCCATTGGAACAACTCAATTCCAACAAGACATTCTAACGTTCTTGCATGACTCACAACAGCTTTTTGCGATGAAACTAAAAGCCTAAAAGTGTTCCAAATGGCTCAGTCGTACCAAATGGGGGTCGTGTGTGCCTGAACTTCTACTGGATTTGAGGATTGGTTGAAAATCTGAGATGTTTCTCAGACGTTAATAAGAAAGCTAAGCATCTCAAGTTGTGGGCTTGTGTCAGACGTAATGAACGTTGGCCTTAAAAGATTTTTTTTTTCATCCCCTCCTGCTGTTGGCCCAGACGTCTGTGTACCGAGGATTGGAGCCTGTTGGATTTGTTTTCCATGAGATTGTCCAAACAGTAGACAAAATCAATGATAGCGATTAGGAAAGAATCATATCATATTCCTTATTTAGATGATGAATGACCTGCATGTTTTGCATCTTCGTCCAGGAATAAGAAGCTTAACGAGAGTTCTGGAGTCACTATCCCGAACAAATACATAAAATTGTGTCATAAATAAACAAACAGGAACACTCATCCTCCCAGATCTCCCTACAGGTTCAAAGTTCATTTTCTATCCTATTATTTTTCTGTCATTTTGCTCGTTTATAGCTCATTTATGCGTAATAGTTTCCGTAGTTTATTGCAGAGAGCTCTTAAATCTAATCATGACACCCTGAGCTGCTATTTTCTTCAACACATGAAACTTAAAACGTTTTCCTGAGCTGCCCTTTTTTTCCCCAGACTCTCCGGAGATGTGGAGGTCAGTTATCTGCAGCTGGCTCTATTGGTGGAGCTCAGAGATTCTCCATTAGATTTGCTCTGAGACAGCTAATCAATGCGGCCTCCTGTCGCCCTGCGCTATCTACACAGCAGCAGAGATGCTTTGGCAGCCGGAAGAGCTTTCTTCTTCCTTTAGCTGACTGCAGATCAGTGGAACGCTTCCTAAAAAGGGTCACAGGCTTTCTTTCTCTCTGCATCCCTGCAGTGAGGGGGTCCAGATGCAGAGGCAGGCCCACAGAACTGACCAGTACACGCCCTGCAGTAAACGGCCCATTTAAAGCCAAAGAATTTGATATATGTAACTTTAAAAAAATGTATTAATACATCATATATCAATGTACTGAATAATGTACTGAATTCATTGTTTTTGTGACGTCTTGAGAACCAACATTTATATACCTTATTTCCAAATAGTTGCAAAATGTAAATAAGACCATAATGAAATGATGGGTAAATCATTTAGATCCTATGTTGAAAATGAGAAAATGTATTGTTTTTTTGAACAATAGGTTAATACATCCTCTACAGAGAACACAATTCTGCACATTTTAATGCACAATTACTGTTTATTTGCAGAATTTAACATGAACAAATCTAAAATGTAGAATGTGCAAATGTTTTTTGGACATTAGTTATCTGTGTCACTCAGTATAGGCATAAAATCTTTACATTTATTTATTTACTTAATTTCAACAATTTAGTTGTTTAAAGATTTTATTTCTCTGATGTTTTGCTAGTTAACTAGAAGGAGAATGTTTGTGGTTTGACATGGCTATTGCTATGGAATCCCAGGCCGTTGCTTAGGTTTTGCAAGGCTGTTGCTATAGTGTCCTGGGACAGTTACTGACTGTAACACCACTGACTGAGACACCATTGACTGTAACAGTACTGACTGTAACACCTGACTGAGACACCACTGATTACAACACCACTGACTGTAACACTACAGACAGTGTAACACCACTGACTGAGACACCATTGACTGTAACAGTACTGACTGTAACACCTCTGACTGACACCATTGACTGTAACAGTACTGACTGTAACACCTCTGACTGACACCATTGACTGTAACAGTACTGACTGTAACACCTCTGACTGACACCACTGATTGTAACATATACAGACTGTAACACCACTGACTGAGGCACCACTGACTGAGACACCACTGACTGAGACACCACTGACTGTAACACTATGGACTGTAACACCACTGACTGTAACACCACTGTCTGTAACACCACTGACTGTTACACTACTGACTGTAACACCACTGACTGAAACACCACTGACTGAGACACCACTGATTACAGCACCACTGACTGTAACACTACAGACTGTAACACCACCGACTGAGACACCACTGACTGTAACAGTACTGATTGTAAGACCTCTGACTGTAACGCTACTGACTGAGACAAGTTTTGCCGAGCCATTGCTGTGGCATCCCTGGTGGTTTCTAAAGTGTTGCTAGGGCTGTTACTGTAGTGTCCTGGGTGTTATTAAAGTGTTACAAGGCATTTGCTAAGTTATCGTAGGTGATTGCTAGGGTGTTGCTAGGCTAATGCTATACAAAAAAGTGCAGAAAAATAAAAACAATAAGTGGAGTATAGCCCTTTAACACGGCCCCGTGAACGGGCAGAGCCTGTAACCTGAGAATAGCTCAGCCAGTTTGTATTAAAGTCCGTTGTTACTGAACAATAAGCCTTAGTATATAATAAGCCTGGGATTTTATGGGTTAAGAGTTCTTTACTGTGTTTACCTCAGCGTTTTTAATAAACTGACGTATGATTTCATTCTTACATGCAAAGTAAAGTGACTTGGGCAGGTCGGATGGCCCCTGAGAAGGATGTCACTTAGAGACCCCAAACATTCAGAAATGGTTCTGTTGACAATAACAAGTTGTAATGATATAATTACTTTGTTGTAATTAATTATATTTTCATCCAGTTTACATTCTTTCTACAAAACAATACTGTACTTACAACAATAATGTTTATTCAAAATTAAATTCATAATAAAATATATGCTGTTTTATTTATAAACGCATTAATTAAAAGTTTAGAATCTGCACTGTTGCTAAACTTTCTCTAAAGTCTGAATTAAAAAATAATAAAAATGGCATATCTTAGTTAACACCAGCGCGAACTTCTAAGGATTGACCCACTTAGAGTAGACAAAATGTCATTTAGTCCCCTCAGGGAGTTGATCTGGGACTCCCTCATTCCACTGCAGACTTACAAAGCCCTCCTGTAGGAAATCTATACACAAGTACCTACTATCTGTCCCATCAGACAGCAGCACTATCTATCTTCTCCAAAACAAGCCAAGGTCAAAGTCAGCCTGCTTCACCTTCAGATGATAGCCCAGATAATGCTGCTGTAACGTCCCTCTCAGGCTCTTCCAGCTATACTATTTACTGACCCCAACAGGTAGAATTGTTACACTACTGTACTTTTAGAATAACTTGTCATATTAACTCTAAAATGGCTTGTTGGAATGGGTCCAGTCTTCTACTACACACTCCTATATTTTAAGAATAACTCATCTGCTTTGCACTGTAGTCCATGTAATTATTCATTAATGAGCCTTAGGATGTGTTAAGTGTGGAATTTTAAGGCTTAATTATTCTATTATTTCCCTTTATATGCAATAAACATATAATGTGAATCAAAATATGACCTATGCATATATTACTCTTTGATTAAAAAACGTTTTCTGTTGTATTGAATAAAATTAGTCAACTTGTAACAGCACTGACAGTAACACCACTGACTGAGACACACCTGAATGTAACATCACTGAGTGTAACACCACTGACACCACTGACTGTAACTCCAGTGACTTAAACCTCCACTGACTGAAACACTGCCGACTGAGATGCCACTGACTGTAATATCACAAACTCTAAAACCACTGATTGTAACATCACTGACTCTAAAACCCCTAACTGTACCATCACTGACTCTAAAACCCCTGACTGTAACATCACTGACTCTAAAACTACTGATTGTAACATCACTGACTCTAAAACTACTGACTATAACATCACTGTCTCTAAAACCCCTGACTGTACCATCACTGACTCTAAAACCCCTGACTGTACCATCACTGACTCTAAAACCACTGATTGTAACATCACTGACTCTAAAACCCCTGACTGTAACATCACTGACTCTAAAACCCCTGACTGTAACATCACTGACTCTAAAACCCCTGACTGTAATATCACTGACTCTAAAACCACTGATTGTAACATCACTGACTCTAAAACTACTGACTATAACATCACTGTCTCTAAAACCCCTGGCTGTACCATCACTGACTCTAAAACCCCTGACTGTACCATCACTGACTCTAAAACCCCTGACTGTAACATCACTGACTCTAAAACCCCTGACTGTAACATCACTGACTCTAAAACCCCTGACTGTAACATCACTGACTCTAAAACCACTGATTGTAACATCACTGTCTCTAAAACCCCTGACTGTAACATCACTGACTCTAAAACCACTGATTGTAACATCACTGACTCTAAAACCCCTGACTGTACCATCACTGACTCTAAAACCACTGATTGTAACATCACTGCCTCTAAAACCACTGATTGTAACATCACTGACTCTAAAACCCCTGACTGTAACATCACTGACTCTAAAACCCCTGACTGTAACATCACTGACTCTAAAACCCCTGACTGTACCATCACTGACTCTAAAACCACTGATTGTAACATCACTGACTCTAAAACCACTGACTGTAACATCACTGACTCTAAAACCCCTGACTGTAACATCACTGACTCTAAAACCCCTGACTGTACCATCACTGACTCTAAAACCACTGATTGTAACATCACTGACTCTAAAACCACTGACTGTAACATCACTGACTCTAAAACCCCTGACTGTAACATCACTGACTCTAAAACCACTGACTGTAACACCACTGACTGTAACACCACTGACTGTAACACTATTGACTGTAACACTATTGACTGTAACACTTCTCAATGCAACACTACTGTCTGTAACATCACTGACTGTAACACCACTGACTGTAACACTATTGACTGTAACACTATTGACTGTAACACTATTGACTGTAACACTTCTCAATGCAACACTACTGTCTGTAACATCACTTATGATAACACCACTGACTGAGACAACATTGCCTGTAACACCACTGACTGTAACGCCACTCATTGTCACGCCACTATCACTTTAGTTTCAGTCACATTGAGTGTAGAAACTTACAAATTATGCATTTGTGGTGTTTTTTATTCATGAGTTACACCACTGACAGTCTTTTTGTGACACATGAAGCTGTCAGTATTTCAGCCAAATTGATCAGAAATAGATGATTTTACTAAACATTGAAAAAGTGATTCAGAAAAACTTTCTAGTGTTTTTATTGATAGTCAATATTTTTATAACACCACTAACAACAAAAAAAAATCTCAAGACAAGATTTATCATTCAATTAAAATTATATTTTAATATTTCAAATTATTTTTAACATAGGACGACAATATGTTTAACACGTTTTTACAATTTAAGCTGAAAAACAACATCAAAATTGTTGTTTTGCATGAAAAAAATATTTCAAGTTTGGTGAAGTCACTGCTGTGATTTTCAAGGTCCTGCAAGATTCACACTGAGACTTTCAGAAGCCGAGAAAAGCGCATGCCAGGTTTTGAAAGCAAACATTAATGCCATATTTCAAACTGAGTGTAAAACGAATGGACTGCGATGTGGTGCCCAATTTTTAACCATCTTGATTTTTTTGTGTTGTGAAGATCTGTTAAAGTCTGTACTGTTCAAGCAAACATACACCAAGCATAACACCTCATTTTCCTCAGGAATGACTCCACTGCAGCCACGTGGCATCATCACAGTGTGACAAATGGTGGCCTTCTAGTAAAGGAAGTTTACATATTTGCTATTTTCTGTTCCATTAAACAAACACATTCCCATTAGGTTTATACAGCATATCAGATTTTAATAGTCTTACACTGTTTTAAGGCATAAAAGTCTTAATAACAGTCAGAGTTCCCTTTGAAAAATACATTGGACTTGATGTGAAGGTTCCACTGCGATACAAATCACATCATGCTTGGTGTGAATACGTCTAATCCAAAAGTTTAAGCAATGACATGTGTGTGTGTTGTGCTGGTCTGAGTAGATCAGACATAGCAGTGCTGCTGGAGTGTCCACTCACTGTCCACTCTATTAGACAGTCCTACCTTGTCGGTCCACCTTGTAGATGTAAAGTCAGAGACGACAGCTCATCTGCTGCTGCACAGTTTGTGTTGGTCATCCTCTAGTCCTTCATCAGTGGTCACAGGACGCTGCCCACAGGACGCGGCTGTCTGGATATTTTTGGTTGGTGGACTACTCTCAGTCCAGCAGCACTGCTGTGTCTGATCCACTCTGAACAGCACAACACACACTAACACACCACCACCACGTCAGTGTTACTGCAGTGCTGAGAATGACCCACCACCCAAACAGTACCTGCTCTGTGAGGGTCCATGGGGGTCCTGACCACTGAAGAACAGGGTAACAGAGTATCAGAGAAACAGATGGACTACAGTCTGTAACTGTAGAACTACAGAGTGGAACTATACGGTCAATGGAGCTGATAAAGTGGACAATGAGCGCAGAAACACGGAGGAGGTTTTGATGTTATGGCTGATCGGTGTATTTATTCAATATAAATGAAGAAACTGGCTGATTTGCATAAATGACCTCTAGATAAAGTGTGTAATAAAGTGAAAACTGCAGCTACTACTGACTTTACATAATGAACTGTCTCTTATGGTAATTAATGATAATGGAGTTTGACAATGGACTGCATTAACTGACAGCCATGCAATATTTAACATACAGACTAACAAAAGACCTCCCTGTTTAAATGCCGCTGAATAATGAAGCCACGGCATCGCTTTGCTGCCCTCGGTGCAGCGTATTTGACAAAGTTCAGTAATGAAGTCAAAGTGTCTTGTCCTAATATTTTCCCGTGAGCTCTGACCTGCTAAAAGCCGCCTCGCTGGCTCGCTGGAAAAACGCAAATTATCATGACAAGCAGAAGCCATTAGAACCCACCACTCAACAGAAGCGAAGGCAGAAAAACAAATGGTTTATCTCAAGTGCGATGCTGAAATGTACCAATCACAGCCTGTTCACTATCAGCCGAAAGCAAACATTCATACTGAGGCTTTTCACTGAAAGCAGTGGTTCAGTCTAATGCGGTCTGATGGACTGTTATCTATAGAAGTGGACAAAAGTGCCTTCATCTTCATCTTCTTAACCTGCTTGATTCCACTAGGGAAGCCCAGTCCCCTGCAGCTTCCTCTAGCTCGTCTTACGGGATCCGGAGCCACACCAAGGCCAACTTGGAGATATAATTCCTCCAGCAACCTCAGGGTCTCAGACCAGTCGCTGTGCCTCGTAAATGTCCTCAAAGCACATTGCATAGGTCAGGGATCAACAACCCAAATGGTAAGAAGAGTCATTTTGTCTTCAGCTCAGCTGTAGCCACTTTTCTCACATCTCTGGCAGGAAACTTTTCCTCAGAAGTAGAACAGTTTCTTGTAAAATGTCTCTCGAGCTTTCTGCTTTTTACGAGACTGAAGTCGGCTTCTCATTGGCCAGCTTTGTGTGAGCATTTTCCTGTTCTATCTTAAATGATGCCTGAGGCACCCGTGTGTACCTGCTGCACCATTTAAGGTGAAAGGAGACCATTCAAACAAGAAGCTGGTGGTCGCGATGCTGACTTCTTAAAAGCTACACGGCTTTTTAGTGTTTCAGTTTCTCAATGCAGATTAAACGTATGAGGAAACCAGCTGGACTGATTATAAACACAACTAAGTCCATTCGTCTCCAAGTCATCGATGTTCGCTTTAAGTCTTTCTTTTGCCTTCAGGCTGTTGTCTGCCTTGCTGTGACCAGCAGTCTAAATGCCAAGATTCATGATAACTTCAAGGAGAAGTTTCAAAATTAATTTAAAGAGGACCTATTATGCTATTTTAATGTTACTACTAGAGTAGATTTACATGCATCAGTGTTTCATTTTCACATACTGAACATCTCTATCCACCCTCTGTCTGAAATGCTCTGTTAGAGCTCCTGTGTCTTTAAGCTCCGCCTCCCAATGAGGCTAGTGTGCTCCGATTGGTCAGCTTGCCCACTTTGTTCTGATTTGTCAACAGCCACAGAGGCATCCTGCTACAACGGCCCCAGTTCTGATATATCACTTTGAGCCAGAGTCTGATCCTGAAAGTCCAGTAGATCAAGCTGCTAGACCCAATCCAACTTGGCATGCCGGACTGGGCCGTGCCGAGCTTGCTGGTAGGCGGGCAGTAAGTACTGTGTTACGAGATTACATCATCTTGTAACAAAGGAAAAGGGCTGGGATTCCTGCGAGGACTTTCAGGCAGCACCAAAACATGTTGAAGTGAAAAAAGTTTTAAAAATCACTTGGGGAGGCCAAACTTTGCAAACAACCATAATTAAATTGTTAAGATGTCAATCAGTTTGAAATGCACCATGCTGGAGAAAATTACAGAGTTAGAATTATTCACAGTGGTGGTGATAGGAACCGGACGTCCACCTGTAAAAGCTCCCTCACTGAGAGTTATTATACGAAATGGTTATGAATTCACTGCCTGATGCCCGAGACACTGTTGTATGATCGTTTCGAGATGTTTTTGCCCTAAAACATACGTTGTTGTAATATTAATGGTGGAGGAATACATGCAGGGCAAAAAAGTCCCAAAGAAAAGTCGTGTTTTTCTATTTTTTTAAAAAATGATCATCAACATAAAGACACCAGGTTCACTGGTGGTAAATAAAATGGCTATATTTGTGTTGTGGACATGGTGACCCCTGGTTCCCATCGCCACCACTGAACCATTTCACAACAAACCACTCTAAACGTCCCTGTTTACTTTATCTCAATGAGACATTTTGAAAATTCCCCTTTAAAACCTCAATACAGTTTGAGGCACCCAACAAGTTCTGCCTCGTCAGCTACATGTCAGAGGGACAGTTGTGTGCATTTGATTCTTGGCTGAACTGAAATCACCTCAACAGTCACACGTTTTGTACGACACAATGCTGTAAAAAATGACCCCCAAAGGCCAGCAGACGCTTATCTGTGCTCAGAGATGCCTTTAAATCCCCCAAACGGACACAAGCAGAGACCCATCTGGCCTCTTGCATTAATTATTTACAGTGCTGAGGCCACGTCTGGGCCAGATAAACGCACGTTTGAAATTCTGCTGTGCTCTTGGAGCCATTTAGCCTGAGTGGAGAGCACTGTCGCTCCAGTTATCGTCCACTTTATCTCCTCAAAAAACCGCTTCCCGCTCTTCTCACGAAGCAGGCCAAAGCGCTGTAATGAAGAGAGAGAAAACACATCGCAGCAGGAGGAGGATAACAGCTCAGACTGAAGGCGAGAGGGAGAAGCGCTGGGCTTCTTCATACAACGTATGTGTATTTAGCACTTTGTGGGGACCTAATCTCTCTAGAAGACACACGAACATTAAGTGTTCATGGGGCTGCAAGGCCTTCTTCCCCTCCAAAAACTGCAGCTTCTATTAGAAAATGTGCAGCCGTCAGTCGAGAGCGTATATTGAGTACGAAAGGGGAATTCCGCCAATTTTCCAAAATTTCTGCACAGTTCAACTGAGACATAAACAAAGTCGTTCGGGGTGGTCTAATGTGAAATGCTTCATTGTAAGGGAGTAGTAGTGGTGATAGAAACCAGAAGTTTACAAAAAATGTCATTTATTAGTGAACTTTTTGCATGTGATGTTGATGATGATAAAATATAGAATCTGAAAAAAATTCCTTTTGGGACTATTTTGGGTTTATCATGAAATCTTCTCTCAGAACAATGCCTCAGGCATCGGGCAGTGTTTCGTTAAAATTTCACTAGTAACTTTCTGTGAGGGAGCTTTTTTTAGAGACATGAAACGTGTTAGACGTCTGGTTCCCTTCACCACCAGTGTGAAAATTCCAACACGGACACAGTGAGTTCCTCAAAAATGGAACAATTTACTTCAAACCACTCTGAGTGACTACCTTTACTAAACAGTTTCAGTGATTTAATAATGCAGACATTTTTTTAAAATTTGGTGGAATTCCCCTTTAAATATGCAGCACATTTCCTCTCCTATATAAAAACAGCAAATGCTGTTGGCTCAGTTGGTTTAAATCTAAAAGCTTACATTTCTGCTCTCTCTTGAAAGATGAAAAGCAAACCATCAGCATCAACTGAACCAGCTACCAGTTTTATCTCAATTAGCATCAAGGCCTTTTTGCATCATCAGATACCATCTATTCATTCCTGCAAACACACCTGCAGCCTCTGAATCTTTTAGCTATGCAGCATGAATCTGCCTGGTTGTTGGTCTGGACCCTCATTGACCGTTTATGCCACAGCTGCGAAACACAAAATTGAATCATACAGGTAACTGCTAATGCACCCCAGTAACACTCAGCTCTGCCGCTTATTATCGTGGAAATGGCCAGGAAAAAAGAAGAGATTTGCACCAGCTGCAAAGCCACAGGTGGTTAGAGGGGCTGTACAGGTGGGCAACATGGCAAAAACTTAATATTGTGACATTCAGACATTTTTAAAGTATGTGATATATTTATTACATTATATTAAAGTACATATTATATTTCTACCCTGCTAGATCTGCCCTAGACAACTGTAAGTGCTACTCTTATAAATGGAAGCAACCACTAAAAAGGCCAAATTAAAAATTCTCAAAAAATTTGTGTACCGTTTTTATTTTTACTTAATATTTTAATATGACAATAACAGTAGACTACATTAGCTGCAGATAACTGTTAAACCTATTTAAATGTCCCAGTGTAGATTGGGCTTTTTAAAACTGACCTGAGCCTTATTTGGCCTGCTGGCCTTATGTTTGACACATGAGAACTAGGAGTAACAACAACTCAGCCACAAATCTGTAGACACCCAAACTCACAGGAATGGGTTTCCACGGCCGAGCAGCTGCACACAAGCCTACGATCGCGATGTGCAATGCCAGGTGTCGGCTGGAGAGGTGTAAATCATGCAGCCGCTGGACTCCACAGCAGTGGAAACACGTTCTCTGGAGTGATGAATCACACTTTACTATCTGGCAGTGTGATGGATGATTCAGAGTTTGGCAGATAGCTGGAATACATGGTGTCAACAGTAAGTTTTGTTGAGATTAGGGCCACTGTGGTGAAATGTCAGCGACCCCACCCCCCAAACCCCACAGGATGCCGTACTGCTCTCTGCCCCGCTGCCCTCGGCACTTTAGGGCTCTATCTATGTGTTATTGCAGCTGCTCTGGAGCTCTGAAATAAATGTCCCTCTTTGAAGGAAATGGGATGCGTTTTTTTAGATCCATTTTTCACTCTGGCATATATCTGATGATAGCTTACTTTCTCTTGCACTGTTCTCCTTGGAGGGAGGACAGAAAAAGGAGAGAGAGAGAGAGAGAGAGAGAGAGAGAGAGAGAGAGAGAATCAGGCACCATTACAGGAGAAAGAAAGACTTTGTGCTGAAAAGCATGTTTTGTGAGAGAGCCTGTAACAGTGGGTGGGAGCTGGGCGCTGAATCGTGAATGGTGTGCTACTGTTGCACTGCACCACAGCTGTACTGCAGTGGTCAAGCATGAGCTCGCCCACATCACTGGTACACCTTACCGCAAAATACACTGCAAACACCGTCCTGGGTCACTTATGGCCTACCACAGCTTTCAAGCTGATTGCTTTTGTGATGTCACATAAAGTATTTACATATACCCACCTACAGCAGGGAACTGGCCCTGTGAACGGAAGGTCGCCGGGTTCGATCCCCAGAGCCGACAGTCCATGACTGAGGTGTCCTTGAGCAAGACACCTAACTCCCAATTGCTCCCTGGGTGCTATGGATAGGGCTGCCCACCGCTCCGGGCAAGTGTGCTCACTGCCCCCTAGTGTGTGTATGTGGTGTTTCACTTCACAGATGGGTTAAATGCGGAGGTGGAATTTCCCCGTTGGTGGGATTAAAAAGTGTATCTTAATTTTTTTATTTACAGTATTTCTGCCATGTTTACTTGCTCAAGATTTGATAAGCACTTATGAAATATGACAATTTCTTGATATTTCTCTTAGTATAGGCCTTCGCCAGGCCCTTCTCAGTCCTTTCAGAATCATCTACAACTCTTGTTGACATTTATTTATACTGTTTTACAGCTTCCTCTATTTTTTGAATGTTGTGTTAAATAAAATATAAACATAAAATATAAAATAATAATCGTGCGCTTTTTTAATAGGAACCAGTTTGAATTTATTTTAAGTCCAAACTTTTGAAGAACAGTAAACCAGCCTGTGTGGTGAATATAGTGCAATGACTAATGACTGTTAGTAATAAGGACTAAAGGTCAGTTGATTTACAATGAGGACACAAATGCACTTCCATCTAAAAAGAATAGCTGTTTTCCTTCATGTGAAGTCAAACACTGTGGATCTGTTAAAAATAACACTACTGCCTCCTACTGGATGGCTTAAAGCAGAACATCTCACTCCTTATCAGTCAGAAAGCCAGCGAAGTATAATCATCACTGGGACAATTTCCTGTACAGCTGTCGTGCACTTATTGAAGACAAAAACAATCATTTTTATGACTGGCAGGGAATCTGCGGTACTGCAACAGTGGCTTGTTGTTTTGGAAAGTCTTAAGCAAGACATTGCCATCCAGGGTCCTGCATTAAAGTGCTTTGGCTCCCATTTAAAAGACAGTTAGGTTTGGCCTGAATGTCTCTTTTACTTTAGTATCCATCAATTGTGGGGTACTGCAAGGCTCTGTTTTAGGCCCAGTTTTCTTCTCTTTTTTTTTAGGTTCCGTCTTCTAAAAATACATTTTATTGGTTTTATGCCACAAATTTATCTCCCTCTGGGGATAATAGCTCCACATTGTCCCTCCAAACCCAGAAAGGAGACACAGAGAGTTTCTGAAGTACTGTGTGTGTGTGACGTGTGTACGGGATGTTGTAATCAGACTGAAAACCTAAGTTTGAAATATGGTGACCCCCATTTCCCCCTCTGACCACTGAAAGGATGAATCAGCATTAAAAAACTGGCCATTTCTTATTCCAGTGTCGTTTATTGCAAGAGACACACAAGCAGCAATTTAGGCAGAAGAGATTATCTAAGGATGACTCAAGGATAAAGCCTGAAATAAGTGAATGTTTTCAGAGAGAACAGTAGATCTGAGAGGAAATGAGGCCTAAACTTCCCTGAAAACATGTGCCTTTAATTTAAAGCAGCTATGAAACCATTTCTGATTTCTACTCATCTTTATGGACAGCGTATGTACAAAATATAGAAAGGCTTATTAAGCGATAATAATTACTTAGCAAATTATTAGTATTTTTTTATTTATACAAAATATTAACTAGATATAGACTGTATAAACTAGAGGCTAAGTGGTGTATTCTGGAGGCTTTGTCAAGTATTTTGGGAACAATAAATAATTTAACAATAAAATTAACAATAAATAATTTATGGCTCTAGATTTCATCACTATTTCATCAGAAGATATTCTGGATATTTCTTTCATTACAACGTAATCCTGGAAATTGTTTTAAATTTTATATAATATTTATTGTACATGAATGTACAAAGTAATATACAACAGTTTACTGTATTTGCACATGTTCATATGTGTGTATTATGTTTATATATATATATGTGTGTGTGTGTAAGATTTGATCACTTTCTAATAAGTGGAATATCATACTATATATAATGAATATGAAACTATGCCAAATTAGCATCATTATAGATATTTATTTTATTATATTATCATTTAAAGTGAGCAGTATGACAATATTTTATCACGTCCACAAATAACCCAAACGGAATACTTTACTTGTACTGAGAAACGTTCTCGTGTTTTCGAAACACTTCCCACCAGAAGATTTCAAGGAATTATAGTTTGGACCAAACAGCATCAAATCCAGACGAGATCTCAGTATTTCCGTATTTCCACAGACATTCCGCAAGTATTTGGGAACAAGAAGTTATTGAACAGTGAATAATACTTTAATAATTTATTTACAGTGCATTTTGTCAACTTATCTGTCTCACAACTTCGCAATATGTGGCATTCTGGATTTCAAACTTCCTTCTGGATATTAATTTTAATAAACCTTCATTTATCTGGTAAAGAGCTGAAAACAACAAAACAACAACAAAGACAGTCCATTAATGGTCAATATTAACCCTCTGTCAGATCAGACCTCGGACAGTCCTACAGCTGAATCTCAAACGGTGCGCTGCTCCCTGGATCGTGCACATATGCCTGAATCTAAAGTGGTTCTCCGTTAGACTCGCTGAGCTCTGTTCAGATGCAGTGGCTGATACTTTAAGATCTTCATGCTACTGTCTGTAGGGAGAAGGGGACCGTTTACGGTTCTGCCTAAATCTCACCTGACCCGAATGCTGCGTGCTGATTGGCTCAACTGACTTATTGGGTTCTGATGGAGAACTGCACCGGTGTTTGACCGTTTCTGTTGTTAAGCGTGAAATTTGCAAGGCCTTAACAACGGACAATAACAATAATTGTGGCCAAACATATTTAGGGTTCAGAGTGTGCTCTCTGTTAATAATGACACTCCTCGTTTTTAAAGGAGGCCGTTCAGCGTTTTCTGCAAACGAGCTCAGAGCAGGTTCCAAACCTTTGAAAAGCAGCGTTAGCTTAGAATTCAGATGAAGCCAAAGGCTTCGACAAACACGCACTTACCATCAACAGCGTTCTAACAGTTCCCGACTGGGTCTCCAGACGAGGTCCACACCTTTCACACAGTGATAGTAAAAAAGCCAAAGGTGCTGGTTTTCCCTGGTTTTCCTTGGTTTTATCATTGATAACGCAGCTCCACGTTTCCCTGTCGATCACTAAAGTCGGCGAGATCCACGTTCAGAACAGGATGAAACGTGGAAAACTGACTACAGTCACCAAACTGTATCTGCCCCTTTCATTAAAATAGCTCAGATTGCTCGTGTTATCGCCAGCAAAGCTGCTCAGTGATATGCTGTAGGCCGCCTCCTGAGAATTAGCCCCAGCAGACTGTAATCTTTCTTTCTCGAGGATATTGCCGGCTCTATAAACACATAATTACAGCAGATAAGACCTTCCTGTTCTAACATGCACCATAAAGGCGGAGGGGACAGAGGTTTCCCCAGTCATGACCTCCACCATATAAGCCAGTATGGAACGTAGGCCCGAGTAAACAAGCCATCTGTCCTAATTTGCGGAGGGCATGAAAATAAAAATAAAGAGGTGCGTGCGAGTCTGTAAATAGCTCTGATTCATCAGTGCTAGTTACTCTGTAGTGATTAGCATCTGTTGCTACCATAATAAGGGAGTGGTCCTACTATTCTGATGAGCGCGTGTGATTGACTTCCCTGCGCCCAACACTCTCAGCCTGCTACGGCGACTGGAGCAGAACTAAACACGACAGCGTGAGGGCGGAGGAGTGAATGAAAGAGGCTCGAACGTACAGGTTGTGCTGCAGGACACCTCCCTGGCTGCAGGGGCCGGAGCAGCTCAGCCACCCAGTCCTGATTTAAACAATAAAATCGATTTTATATTTGAATATGCATTGATTTTTAATGGATTCAGTGAAGAGTTGAAGGATGAGTTGTATTTTGACAGATCTAATTTCATTATAGATCTACTACACTTGTGGCATTGTGTTTTTTTGTGTATACGAGGAGTTTTAAGGGTGTATATGTGGGTGTGTGGGTGTGTGTGGTGATTGTTTGTTTGCATGTGTATGTGCAGGAATTCATGTATATGTGTGTGTGTGTTTTTATGTGTGTGTATGTGTGTGTGGTGTGTGTATGTATGTAGTGTGTATTGTGTATGTATGTAGTGTGTTTTTATGTGTGTGTGTGTGTGTGTGTGTGTGTGTGTGTGTGTATGTGAGTGAGTATATGTGTGTAGTATGTGTGCAGCAAGTGGATGTGTGTGTAGTGTGTGCAGTGTGGGTGTGTATATGTAGTGTGTGGGAGGTTTGTGTATGTGTGTGTGTAGAGTGTGTTTGTGTGCAGTGTGGGTGTGGGTGTGTGTATGTAGTGTGTTTTTATGTGTGTGTGTGTGTGGGTGTGGTGTGTGTGTGTGTGTGTGTGTGTATGTAGTGTGTTTTTATGTGTGTGTGTGTGAGTTTATGTGTGTGTATAGTGTATTGTGTGGGTGTGTACGTGTGTAGTGTGAGTGTGTATGTGTTTGTGTGTGTAAGTGTGTGTGAGAGTTTATGTGTGTGTATTGTGTGCAGTGTGGGTGTGTATGTGTGTGTGTGGTGTGTGTGTATGTAATGTGTTTTTATGTGTGTGTGTGAGTTTATGTGTGTGTATAGTGTATTGTGTGGGTGTGTACGTGTGTATGTAGTGTGTTTTTATGTGTGTGTGTGTGAGTTTATGTGTGTGTATAGTGTATTGTGTGGGTGTGTACGTGTGTAGTGTGAGTGTGTATATGTTTGTGTGTGTATGTGTGTGTGTGAGAGTTTATGTGTGTGTATTGTGTGCAGTGTGGGTGTGTATATGTGTGTGTGTGTGTGTGTTTGTGTGTGTGTGGTGTGTGTGTGTGTGTATGTAGTGTGTTTTTATGTGTGTGTGTGTGAGTTTATGTGTGTGTATAGTGTATTGTGTGGGTGTGTACGTGTGTAGTGTGAGTGTGTATGTGATTGTGTGTGTATGTGTGTGTGTGAGAGTTTATGTGTGTGTATTGTGTGCAGTGTGGGTGTGTATGTGTGTGTGTGGTGTGTGTGTATGTAATGTGTTTTTATGTGTGTGTGTGTGAGTTTATGTGTGTGTATAGTGTATTGTGTGGGTGTGTACGTGTGTAGTGTGAGTGTGTATGTGATTGTGTGTGTATGTGTGTGTGTGAGAGTTTATGTGTGTGTATTGTGTGCAGTGTGGGTGTGTATATGTGTGTGTGTGTGTGTGTTTGTGTGTGTGTGGTGTGTGTGTGTGTGTATGTAGTGTGTTTTTATGTGTGTGTGTGTGAGTTTATGTGTGTGTATAGTGTATTGTGTGGGTGTGTACGTGTGTAGTGTGAGTGTGTATGTGATTGTGTGTGTATGTGTGTGTGTGAGAGTTTATGTGTGTGTATTGTGTGCAGTGTGGGTGTGTATGTGTGTGTGTGGTGTGTATGTATGTAGTGTGTTTTTGTGTGTGCGTATGTGTGAGAGTTTTATTTATTATATTTATTTATTATAGATATTTATTATTATTATTATTATATTTTAGATATTTTACTTTGCTCATTTATTGTCTGTAGAGTGATCATCTGATCTGTTGTGCAAATGACAAATAAACTTGAAACTTGAAACCTCGTCTTCAACAGCTCTGTCAGTGTCTGGGAACTGAGGAGACGCTGCTGTAGCTCTGAAAGTGAGATGTTTTTGATATAGCATTTCAGCTTCTGGACAGTTTAAGGTCTCTTTTGTCGTATTTTTCATTTCATAATGCGCCAACTGTTTTCAGTGGTCAGTTTAGCAACTGGACCCTTTTAGTACAGAGCAGTGCTGCTGTAATACATGACTGTCTTGCTGAAATAATCACGGCCTTCCCTGAAAAAGACGTCGTCTGGACGGCAGCAGATGTTGATAAAACATGTTCATATCATCCAGCTTTAATGGGGCCTTCACAGATGAGCACGTCACCCAGGCCATGAGCACTAATGCCCCCCTAAACCATCATGAATACTGGCTTTAGAACTGAGCACTGATAACAAGCTGAGTGGTCTTCAGCCCGGAGGACACAGTGTCCATGATTTCCATAAAGAATTTCTAATGGTTCGTCGGACCGCCGGACACTTTTCCATTTCCCCTCAGTCCATTTTAAATGAGCTCAGGCCCAGTGTGTAGTGTGCATATGTGTATATATATATGTGTGTGTGTGTGTGTGTGTGTGTGTGTGTGCGTGTGTGTGCGTGTGTGTGTGTGTAGTCTGTATGTCTTGTCCTATGAAGTGCTGAAAGAGCAGTTAGACCTTGTTTCTCTTCACTTCTCCCTACAGACACCACACTGGCACGACAGCGCTGTCATCACGGCGACAGCACACAGAATAACACACTGATACAGACAGAGACAGAATGACAGCACACACACTCACACACACACACACACACACACACACACACACTCACACAGTCCAACAGCATCACCTGGTGTTCAGCAGTGAGATTACACCGGAGAAAATGATTCCCCTCCTGAGGCCTGGACAGTGTACAGTGGTCTAGAGTCCTGGTCCAATGGAGCCCCTTTCCTGCAGAGTTTACTTCCAATCTGTTTCCAATAAGCTGCCCCGCCCCTTACTTAACTCAAATTCATCTGATCCAGCCAATCAGGGACTGGAGAAGAGGTTGATTAGCTGGAACCAGGATCTGCAGGAAGGTACATCTGGAATGGAGACCATTGGTGCAAAATCATAACATTCATAAACTAATGAATACGATAAAAATACAAATGATACAGAAACAGCAGATCATTAACACTTCATCGGTTTACATTTGATTATTCTATTTCATTCAAATATATGATTCCCTAAAATCGACAAGTTTACATAAAGAAGGAAATTTGATGCATATTTTGTAAATGTATGAAATGATTGTAATTTCACAATTATGTGAAACTTTGCAGCTTTCAGATATTCAGCCAGAAGATGTGAAGCTGTAAATGAGTCTAAAAACTACAACAAAAAACTACAACATCCAGAATGAAGCTCTAATTCCCCCCTGGGATCAATAAAGGAATCTGAATATGAAGCTCAATCTAATAAGAATTAATTTCCAAAAAAGTTCTAATACAAATAATATCTAGAATGAAAATCTTATAACATTAAAATCAATGAATATCCGAATATCCAGAATGAAGTTCTAATAAAAATCATATCCAGGATCAACTTCTAATAAAAATAATATCTAGAATGAAGTTCTAATAAAATTTATTTCCAAAGAGAAGTTCTAATAAAATGAATATCCAGGATAAAGTTTTAATAAAATTAATATTTAGAATGAAAATCTAATAAATGGAACATCCAGAATAAAAATGTGATCAAATGAATATCTAGAATAGAAATCTGATAACATAATATCCCAAATGATGTTTTAATAAAAATTAATATCTAGAATGAAAATCTAACAAAATGAATATTCAGAATGAAGCTCTAACAAGAATTCATTTCCAGAAAAAAAGTTCTAATAAAAATAATATCTGAAAAATATGAAAATGTAATAAAATTAATATCCAGATTGAAGTTCTAATAAATTAATAAATTAATAAACTAATAAATTAATTTACAAAGAGAAGTTCTAATGAAATGAATATTCAGAATACTTTTTTAATAAAAATAATATTTAGAATGAAAATCTAATAACAGGAATATCCAGAACATACATTTGAGCAAATGAATATCTAGAATAAACATCTGATAAAATGAATACACAGAATGAAGTTTGAATGAAAAATGATATCTAGAATGGAAATTTAATGAAATTAATATTTAAAATGAAAATCTAGTAAAAGGAATATCCAGAATGAAAATCTTAATAAATGAACATCTAGAATGAAGTTCTAATAAAGTTTATATCTAGAATGAAAATTTAATAAAATTAATATCTAGAATAAATTTTTAATAACATGAATATACATAATGAAGTTCTAATGAATATTCATATCTGTAATTAGGTTTCAATAAATTAAATTTTCAAAAAGAAGTTCTAATAAAATTAATTTGTAGAATGAAAATTTAGTAAAATTACTATACAGAATGGCGGCACAGTGGCGTGGTGGGTAGCGCCTGGGTTCGATTCCCTGGCCAGGCATCCGGGGTCCTCTCTGTGTGGAGTCTGCATGTTCTCCCCGTGTCTGCGTGGGGTTCCTCCGGGTTCTGCGGTTTCCCCCCACAGTCCAAAGACATGCAGTCAGGACAACTGGACGTGCTAAATTGCCCCTAGATGTGTGTGTGTGTGATTCTGTCTGTCTGTCTGTCTGTCTGCCCTGTGATGGCCTGGCAACCTGTCCTGGGTGTTTCCTGCCTTCCGCCCGATGACAGCTGGGATTGGCTCCAGCACCCCCCCGCAACCCTGAGGGAGAAGCGGCTTAGAAGGTGTGTGTGAGTGTGTGTGTGAGTGTGTGTTCTGTACTATACAGAATGAAGTGGTAATAAAATTAATATTCAAAATGAAGTTATATTAAACATGCAAACATGCTTAAAATCTCAAATCTCAAGTCAGACAACGTGACAAAAAGTAATCGTAAATAGACAATTATAGTCTATTATTAATCATTCTCAGTATTAATCACAGCTGTAAATGTACTGTTACCTAAGCTGCTGATGGTTGGTTCATGTTTTATTAAAGTAGCTATTATTGACAATGATTCTGGAATGATTCATACTGTAACACAGAGCACACTCGCCGGCCACTTTATCAGAAACCCCTCTGTTGATGCGTAGTTTGTGTTAGCCACCGTATGGCCTTTATCAGTGGCCAGTTTCTGACCACACAGTTGCTCTTGGTTTGATCTTTTTAGGTGACGGTCCACTCACCACTCACTCAGCAGTGACACTGATACACTGATAGCAGAACACCACCCAACAATAGCCAAATACCAACTGGACCAAGAGTGGCCTTGTGGCCAGAAAGTGACTGATGATGAACTGAGTAGAGTTCAGCTTGTAAACTGTGCAGCAACAGACTGTGGATCTATATAGAGCACCTATAAAGTAGGTGGAACAGTGAGTAGAAGTGAAAGAGATGGCTTTCTAATAAAGTGGACAGTGAGTGTAAAGAACAGAGTATTGTCCTGCTGTCCTCAGGCTCCCCAACGCTCTGAAATAAATACAGAATCTTCAGTCTGCCTCGGGAAACTGCTGAATACAAGCCTCTTTGTACGAGAGCGGCTTGTGAAGCCAGGGAAATTTATGTTCTGGTATTTTTAATGGTAGCGTGGCCACTTTATTTAGCTTTCCTTTGCTTGGTTGCTAACACACTTGCTTGGGGCGCCTTAAAAATAAATAAGGAGCCTTTTTGGGGTGGTGGGGGTGTCATTTAGAGAAAAGCAGCAGATGAAGCCTGAATCAGGCCTCAGGGAAAAAACACAGAGAAATACCAGCTCAGTTTTACCCCTAATACTCTTAAGATCTCCACGTGGGCCCATACAGCAGTTCTTCACTCTCATCCCTACAGAACGTTCCCAGCTTCATACTTTCATAGCAGTATTGAATTATTTATTGTAGCTACTGTATAATTCATAGTAGATGCTGATTAATTCATAGCAGTGCTGTATACTGAATAATATACAGAGGATACTGAATAATTCATAGTGAATACTAAATAATGAATAGCAGATACGAAATAATTCACAGCAGTTATTGAATGATTTACATTAGATATGAAATAATTCAGAGTAAATGCTAAATAAGTCATGACAGATACTTCATAATTCAGCGTAGGAATGAAATAGTTTGTGATATATGCTAAATAATTCAACATAGATACTAAATATTTCGATGTAGATGCTAAATAATTCATAGTAGACACCAAATAATTAATAGCAGTTACTGAATAATTCATAGTGCATACTGAAACATTAATAGTAGATACTAATTGATTTGTGATAGATACTAAATAATTTACAGCAGTTACTAAATAAATCATAGTAAATATTAAAACATGACAGATGCTAATTTATAATAGTTATTGAATAATTCATAGAATATACTAAATCATTCATAGCAGTTACTGAATAACATACAGAACATATATAATAATTTACAGAAGATACTAAATAATTTGTAGTAGTTATTGAATAATTTACAGAAAGTATTAAATAATTGATAGTAATTACACAACAATTCATAACAGTTATTGCATAATACTTAATAATTACTGAATAATTCACTGTAGTAGCAGAATCATTCTTAGTACTTATGGAAGGAGACGTAGGTGTGGAATAATTTGTAGCTACTGAATAATTCATGCTTGTTACAGAATACTTTGCAGTAATTACTAAGTGCCTCATAGTACTTACTGAATGAATAACATACTGATTAGTTCAGAATAACTCACTGTGGTTGCTGAATCATCAGTTGGTGAAGAAATAATTGCAGTTATTGAACAATTCATGGCAGCTACTGAATCATCTGTAGCAGTTACTGAATAACTCACAGTATTAGCTGAACAATAAGCTGCAGGTTAAGGTGTTTACTGGAACTGTACTCATAACACTCGTGGTTTATAATCAACCTTGATGAGCAGACGTGCTCTGAAGATGTGTAAAGGAAAAAACTGATCATTCCGGAGTCGTCATTGACAAGCAGTGTGAGAATCGTCTGTCCCGCTCTTCCCTTTTTAAACCCACCCTGCAAAGGCACGGCTAATAAAAGCCAGCGCTGTAATGCATCTGTGTGGGGCGGCCGGTATCAGTGACTCACACGGCCGCTGACTCAGGACTGCCAGTGGAGGAATAGCAGAAAATACATCACCACGTCAGCCCTGGAAAGACAGTGGCGCTGTGAGGGCTTCTGTCTTTCAGCTCCACAGATTAAAGTGATGAATTTACAGCTTCACCTCCTACAGTCAAGGTACATGGTGAAATTGGCCTCTTCAGTCTTTAGTTTTTAAGAGCGTAGAAGATGGAAAGTTTTCTCCATTACAGTAATCAAGTCTCCATGTTGCATATCACTGTCGTCAGAAGAAAACCTCGTAACTCCAAAATGAAAACTTTACAGGAGAAGGAAAAAACCTACTTTACTTTTATTGTAAGTCAATGGAACCAGAATTTTTACCATAATTTTGGGTCATTTTTATTCGTCCATTCATTGTGAAATTTACATACTTTGTAAAGAGCAACAGGCATTTTTTTTTAATTATGTCAAAAACTGAAAAATGTTTTTTCTTCATCGCTCTGAGATAGAATATTTCTCAAATGATAAAACTACTGCTGCTGCTGCCTCAGTGACTGTGTTTACATATAGGACAAAACAGAGCTCAGAGCTTAAGATCACACCCAGGTTTTGTATTAAGGTTGTTATGCAAAGCTAAAAAGCTAAATTGTGCAACATCCACTGAAAAATATCCAACACACAGGTAAGTGTTTCAACATAGTCTTGTTTATCAAAAGGAATGGAAATTAATTAATGTCACCAGCATAGCTATGAAAATGATAGAGGTAACATTTAAAGAGAAAAGCAAAGGCCCTAAAACTGAACCTTGAGGCACCCCGCAAGAAATGTTGCTTTTTTTTTATTTATTGAATGATTTCCCAGTGGAAACCAAGAACTGTCTATTCATTAAAGATGATGTTAACCATTCTAAAACTGTGCCTAAGAGGCGTGACCAGTATTCAGGAAAACCAAGAAAACGTTCCATTTGACCCAAAACTTTTGAGTACTAGTATTTTGACATATCACACCACACTAGACTGAGATGTGCAGTGCACCTTTTACCTTTTCAAATGTTCCCAAAGATGATTAACGAACACAAGACACTTTTCAAACAGAAAACAATAAGAATCACATATAAAGCATTTTTGATTAATAAAAATCAACCAAATACAATCTTGTTTTATTGAAACTGTAACTTACTGAGAGGCTAGTTGTAACATTGTTTGATAAATAATGAAACAGGACAGTATTATTGGATGTTGAACCCTTTGAACTGAATACTGCAATGTTCCTACACTGCCCGTTTACATTTTATATGAGAAATGCTTGATCTTTACTGATCTGTTTCTTTGTTTATTCATATATTCTCACACTGTATCAACTTTCCCTCTCCCCAGTGTTGAGTTCAGGCCGTATGTGCTGGATTCCTTCTCTCCTGATGAGGAGGAGGGCATATTGGGTTGTTCCTGCAGGCTTTTTCACCCCGTCATTATCATGACAAAAGCGCCCGGCTCAGCATTGCCTTGAACTTCAGCCCTGACAGGGCGAGAGAGAGGAAGTACTCAGGCTAAAGCTTCGCTCGTCCACACGGCCGCTCGCTTTCCCCGCTGACCCATTCATTGCCCATTATCATGCTGATCCCACTGTGGCCTGAAACCCTGTGTTTATTGAGAGGCCTTGAGAGGCTGTGAGATGCCGAGGCCTACTGTAAGTGCTTTCAGGTCCGCACCGTCTGCTGGAGGCTCGTCTGCTCGACATAAGAAAGTTTTGCTCAGTTTTACAGTAAAGTAAATGAGAAATCTGTGCCCACTCAATTTGGGCAAATCCAAAATCAGGGTCTTAACGGTCCATGGTCAGAGATCGGGGTGCATACATAACCAACTACAAAGCAGACTAAACACAGAACAAATTACAACAGGGGCTAGAATAACAGCAAACAATACAAACAAACAAAGAGCAACGAAAACTAGGGGCAAACACAGGGCTTAAATAATCACAAGGATGATGAGGGACAGGTGGGAAACAGGTGAAACGAATCAGGGGCGGAGTCAAGAAAACAAGGGGGCAGGACTGATAATTAAAACAAACGCACGTGGAAGATCAAAAGTAAACAAAAAGCACATGGAGGGATGGGAGGAGCCAATTGTGACACCCATTCTCAATACAGATTAAACAAGTTAATAAAAACTGTTTATTTTAGATGCAATAAATAATCATTCAGTCATGGTGATATAGTTCATAACATAATTAGTACAAAACTACAAACATTTTATGTCAAAAGTGACATGAACTCTGACACTCATGTAGTCATATATAAACGTTTGGGCACTCCTGTTGAATCTTGTTGATATTCTAATTTGACAAAAAGTGAACACAACTACTATAAAGAACATATTTCTGCACATTTTAATGCACAATTACTACGTATCTGCTGAAATTGACATATTGGGGAAAAATTAAACAATGTGTGGCCTGTGTGAAAGTTATGGCACATTTTATATTTCATGTTTTCTTTTTAAATCAGCACATAAATAGAAATTGTGCACTAACATTTACAGGAAAAAAAACATATATACATCTGTTCCCTGTAGCTTTTCTCTCTCAGATAACCAACAACTGACTGGGGGTGTTCAAACATTTGCATACGACTGTGTGATGGAAAATTTAATGACATTTGAAAAAGTCAAAGCTAAATTGACTTTTAGTCATTTTCCTGACCAGTCAAACCCAAAATCTTCCACCATCATCATAAAAAGTTGCAACAAACCTTGATGCATTGAAAGTGCCCGTCCGGTAATCAGCCTTTCAGAGATGCTGAAATAGGCTGAATAGAAAGCGCATTTTATGGCATATAATTTTAGGATTTTTGAGGACTTCTTTGCTCGTTTTTGAGTTTAAATGGTGTAAAATGTATTCACTTTCACTTCAGTGCACTTTGTGAACTTTGTGAACTTCAGTAAACTGCTTCTGTGTTTTATTTGTTCCAGATTCAGTTTCTGCCTAAAGCACTTCTGCAACATTCAGCTTCAGCTCTGCAATCAGTTTTGCACTTTAGTCTCTTTTAAGTCAGTGACAACTTTGGCTGCATTCACTGATCTCAGATCCACAGGTTTGTAAAGAAAATCACACACTGTGACCGCATGTTTGGTCAGCAAAACTGTAGTATAGAAGTACTTTTACTTCAGCCTTTTCACTATTTTATTTGCATCAGCAAGTAGTCAAAGGACTCTTCCACATGATTGTATTTATCTCAAGTGGAATTCTACTATGCTTGTTTACATTGAATTACTACAGGAACAGCTTACCCTTCATCTGCCACACATTCTTTCCACAGCATTGGGGTAGTTCCTCTCTTACACTCTACTAACTTCAAACCATTTACTTTTGTAAATACGTACTTATTCTCAAATGTATGCCTTGATACCTGCAACATGTTACAAAAAAGCTGGAACCGGAGCAATTTAGGATTAGGAATGTTGAGAAATGTTCAAAAAACATCAGGTGCTGCGTTCTCAACATAAAATATCCAGGAACGGCCCATATCTTTATGAGCAAGGATGGGTCAAGGCTTAATATCATCAAAAGATTCAGGGAATCTGAAGAACTCTGTATGTATATAAAACCACAATTGAATGCCTGTGATAACCCCTCAGATGGCACGGCACGGTAATGGATATCACCACATGGGCTCAGGAATTCTTTGACTAATCATTGTTAATATAAACTGTTCATCACTGCATCCATAAATGCAACCACATATCAACAACATCCAGAAACGCTGTCGACTTCTCTGGGCTTGAGCTCACCTGAAATGTGTGTCATGAACCGATGAGTCCAGCTTTCAGATTGTTTACGGAAATTATGAATGTTGTGTCCTCCAGGTCCTGCCTTCTGCCCCCTGACCAACTCCCCCAGAAAGATAAGCGGCTTAGAAAGAAGGTCGAAGAAGTAAAGGATGTTCCAGACTGTTACCGGCATAAAGCTCAAAACAGGGTCTGTCATGATTTCGGAGTAATATTAGTGGTTGACCCGCACATCTGAGAAAGCACCATTAACACTAAAAGATATACACACACATACGCTGCCTTTTAGATGACGTCTTTTTCAGGGATGTCCATGCTTTTTGCAGCATGACAACACCAGGAACATTCTGCATGTATTACAACGTCATGGCTGCGTAATAAGAAAATGTTTGGCATATAATTAAGTGCAAAATATGATAATGAAGGCCCCATTTCAAAACGGGATCAATTTGTGTTTTCAGTCCTGTGAAAAGGAAAGGTGATGTAACACAGGGGTAAACATATTCCTATCCTGACTTCCTGAAAAATGTTGCATCAAATTTGGGAAGAGAATATTTTTTTGGTTTGTATTTTTCGAATTAAGTGACACTTTCTTAATCCCACAAACGGGGAAATTTCACCTCCGCATTTAACCCATCCGTGAAGTGAAACATCACATACACACTAGTGAGCACACACACACTAGGGGGCAGTGAACACACTTGCCCGGAGCGGTGGGGAGCAATTGGGGGTTAGGTGTTTTGCTTAAGGACTCCTCAGTCATGGACTGTCGTGCTGGGGATGCCAGTTCCCTAACCTCCAGCCCACGACTGCCCCATAATTTATTTCTTTATTTATTTTCTTTCTTGAATTATTTCCCCAACTGAAATGGGATTACTTTCCAGAAAAAAAGTAATCTTATTACTCATTACTTTACTGCTATGTTACTCTCTTAAACATACACATATCTATAGCAACCGCAAAGTCCAAGGGAAAAGCCAGTAGGCCTTTCAGTATTTTGTTTAGAAAGAAACAGCTAAAAATGGTCTGGTTAGGTGAAATTGTGTCTTTCTCTTCTTTATCTTTATCCCTGAGGTTCATATTAGCATTATTAGAGGCTTTGCACTGCTTTGCACCGCTTCCCCCCTACACTGCCCATTAATCCCCTCTGTTATGGAACTCTATTGTCCTTATAGGCTGTGTGGAGTTTTCCAGAGAGCCGTGTCTGACCCCCTGGGCTTCACAGCGTGTGGTTCACTTCATCACATGCGTTTACCTTTGAGTTCCTCTGAATGAGTGTGCAGTGGTCAGTTTCTCAACAACCTTGATAGATTTATACATCAGGACGCTGCAAAAAATGGTATCTTGTCAAGTGAAATTACCTTAAATAAAGTTCATAAATGTAAGCATAATTTAAGATTATTTACCTCATTTCTAAGACATTGTTTACTTATACTGGCAGATGATTTAGCTGGTTTCAATCACATTTCTTAAAGCAAGAAAATACAAAAAAACTATCTGCTGATATACTGTAATAATTTTACTTAATAAAATGACATAAAACTACTAAATAAAGTCTATATAATAAACTAGATAATCTGCAGGACTACAAAGTGCTCCTATATGGTCAGTGGAG
The DNA here is from genome assembly GCF_015220715.1 of Pygocentrus nattereri. Taxonomy (NCBI): domain Eukaryota; kingdom Metazoa; phylum Chordata; class Actinopteri; order Characiformes; family Serrasalmidae; genus Pygocentrus; species Pygocentrus nattereri. Next base: position 1,156,226 of record NC_051234.1, on the reverse strand, counting down.
CTGATTGAATGGACAATAAATGTAGAGACAAGGTTGGTGTACCTAATAAAATGCTCAGTGAGTGTAAATGTAGAGGCCACTTCAGTCACTGGAGCTCCTGCCAACCAATAATGAAACTTCTCTTAAAATAATTTAGATTTTTCTTTCTTGCTCAAAAATCGAGGTCAGCCCAGCCTGCCAAGCATTCTATCTGGAAGCATCTCCAGTCATGATATACGTTTTTTCCTTTGTCACCTGCCTGTATTTGTGATATTTTATGATAATATGCCTTAATAAGAAACTTTAGATAATAATAAATAATAAGAACACAAATGTCCATCAACAAATGATGACACCTAGGCCACTAAAACTAACTTTGAGCACTATATACAGCAAATGTCATGGCTGTAATACAATAACATGTCCCAATAAACCTAATCATCATAAACAGTGTCAGTGTTTGTTTTGACCCTGTGTGCATCACGTCCACATCCTATCATATCTTAGTGAGGTAGTAGTGAGAAATACCGAAACTGACACCTTGTAACTTTCACACATTAATGGCAACATTAACCGAGTGAGCTGCAGCTCCTCTCACTGAGCGCGAGCTCATGAAGACTTTTTTTTTTTTAGCTGTTTGTAAAATGCCACACCCCCTGCAGATGTTAGTTGGTTCTACCAGTGAGTTTGACTGTCTGTCTGCACCAATAGGTCAGCAGTCCGGGCTCTTTCAGGACAGAGGAGAATTCTTCGATGTAAGCGTCCTCAATTCAGTCAAGCAGTGGTGGGCTATCGCCCCGTACTCTGAAAAGATTAAGTGACCCTTATTAGTTCCACAACGGAGAAATTCCACCTCCGCATTGTAACCCAGCCACGAAGTGAAACACCACATACACACTAGTGAACACACACACACTAGGGGGCAGTGAGCACACTTGCCCGGAGCGGTGGGCAGCCCAATCCGCAGCGCCCGGGGAGCAGTTGGGGGTTAGGTTTCTTGCTCAAGGGCACCTCAGGGCACCTCGGTCACAGGGCCAGTTCCCTAACCTCCAGCCCACGACTGCCCCATGTGAGCTTAAATGCCAGCAAATACATGTTCACACAATCATGCTTGCAAGGACCCCCATGTTGGCTGGGGTCCTGAGATACAGCCTCTAAAGCTCAGCGGTTTAATTGCTTTTCATAACTGTGTTTACAGCGCTAAGGGGAAGGGCTCAATGTTCAGTTTCATTTGCCATGCAATTATTGTAGCTTGTTTACTTGTTTAGAAACATGGGAAATCTAGTGGCTCTAGTGGGTAGTGAAGTTTATACCTGCTTGCCCTGAAACTAGTCAATAGATCTCAGTGAAGAATCTTCTGGGCCCTTCAGGCCAAACTGCATCATGTCTTGACCTAATTCACTTCAATTATAAAACCAGTCGGGCCCAAACCCTCGTGGAGGCAAAGTCACTATTGGAGTAAGAAACGGTGGTGAAAACGTGAATCTTTTGTTTGCACATGCAGACAATTAACCACCGAAACGGGGGGTGGTGGGGGGGGGGGGGGGGGGGGGGTTATATACCGTATGTATATTTATGCATGCACACTGAAGCCTTTCTGTCCACACATATCCCTGATGAAAGCATGATGAAATGGTACAGTCAAAGTCATAGAAGAATCCAAAATCTCCAGAAAATTAGGAGTAAACCAGAATGGGACATTCAACTGTTTACGCTGTAAGAAAGCAGAGCATGGCTGTCTGGGGTGTAAAAAACGTTTAAAAAAAATTCAAATTTGAGCACTGTCATCAAATTGGTATTAAGAAATACCCAAACTTGCAGGCAACCCCCTGGTGTTGGTGAATGTGGTGGCCATATTTTTCCTGTTGATTGTAACCGAACCTCACCATAATTTAATTGGCCTAATTTAAACGGAGCTGGTTTAAAGGGCCACCGCTGGACTCTGGAGCAGCGGAAATGCGTTCTGTGGAGTGGCGAATCAGCCTCTCTATCCGTCAGTCTGCTGGACGAGTCTGGGTTTGGCGAATACCAGGAGAACATTACCCGCCTGACTGCACTGTGCCAGCTGTAAAGTTTGGTGGAGGAGGGATGATGATACGGGGCTGCTTTTCAGGGGTTGGCCCAGAACCCTTAGTTCCAGTGAAGGGGAATCTTAATGCTTCAGCAGAACCAAGACATTTCGGGTGATTGTATGCTTCAACTTTGTGGAACAGTTTGGGAATGACCCTTTTCTGTTCCAGCATGACTGAGCCCCAGTGGCCAAAGCAGCTCCATAAAAGCCAGGTTGGGTGAGTTTAGTGTGGAAAAACTTGACTGGCCCTCACAGAGCCCTGACCTCAACCCCATCCAACACCTTTGGGACGAACTAGGATGTGAGCCAGACCCTCTCGCCCAACACCAGCGTCTGACCTCACAAATGCTCTTTTGACTGAATGGTCTAAAATTCCCACACTCTCTCCAACATCTTGTAGAAAGTTTCCCAGAAGAAAAGCTGTTAGCTCAGCTCCACATTAATGCCTACGGATTTAGAATGGGATGTCACGAAAGCTCCTGTGGGTGTAGTGTGTAGGTGTCCCAATACTTTTGTCCTTATATACACACACACACACACACACACACACACACACACACACACACACACACACACTTATTCAGACTAGTAGCTCCACCCACTCACGTTGAAGCTATAAGGAGTGTTTCATATTAAAATTATAGACTGTTATGGATATATAGAATCTCAAGAAACAACATACTAAGATACAAAAATAATGATATAGGCCCTTTAATAATAATAATAAAAAAAAATAAAAAATAATAATAATAATAAAATAATAATCTCATATCTAAACACACTTTTACTTTTCATTCTAATAATGTGCATTTAGGTATTTGTGTGGAGCCAATATGATGGAAAACGACGGTTTCCAATCATAAAATATTGAAATGTGTATATTTTATATATTATGTTACGTGAACGCGCTGCGCGGTCCTGTGGAGGCTTCGGTTTCTGTTATCGCCTCTCTGCCTCTCTCTCTCTCTCTCTCTCTCTCTCTCTCTCTCTCTAGTTAAATAGCGAGGAGACGGGGGAGCGAGCGGACGGCTGGACTCTGGATTATCTCTCTCTCTCTCTCTCTCTCTCTTTTTCTTTCTTTCTCTCTCTTGTTGTTTTATCGTCGAATTAAACCCGCGTCTGCTCGACCACCGACGGCCGTGTAGCAGGTAAACCTTCTCGAATGTTCGATAGAAGCGCGGAGCGGGGAAAAGTGGCTAAAATGTCCCGCGGAAAGTGGTGTTTTCCACTGAGGGGGGATGTGTGTGTGTGTTGGGGGTGTGTGAGTGTGTGTGAGTGTGTGTGTGTGGGTCGTGCCTGCCTTTGTGCCGAAGCAGGCAGAGCTCTCGGTGGCCAGCGAGGCGATTTAAGGTGGAGTTCACGCCGTTTTTCAGCCGCGTTTTCCCCTCACTGACCCCGGCCGAGCTGCTCGTTAGCAACCCGTGCTAACGCTCGCCTCTTCGGTGTGATTTTCACGCTCGGGCCTCTCTCTCGGCTGAAAGCGCTGCCTCCCACCGCCACAGCAGCAGGCTGTGCCTTTCCATTCAGCCTTAGCCTCATTATGCCCCCTTGTTTTGTTCCTGACAGCTTAAACCGTGTCTGCCCGCTTTATTTGCCCCTCAGCGCCTGAGGTAATGTTAACGTTAACGTTAGCCGCCCCCCCCACCACCACCAACAACCCCAACGGCTTCGGCATTTGGCGTTAATAGCGTTATAGCGTTTCTAAGCGTTATAGCGTTAGCTCGGACTCGACGAGGCTCCCAAACAAAACTCCTCACTCCGCTCAGGAATACGATTATTGTAGGTTAACGTTCCCAAAGTGGGATTACTCGACGCCTCCTGTGTGTCCGTGTGCAGCCGAGGCGCCACGGTGCTGTTTTAGCATCGAGGGCGTGTGGGCTGTGTCATCTAAATGTTTTATGACCCATTTTCTCCATTATAACAAACCCTCTCAGAGCTCACAGCCCAGCAGCTGTGTTATCAACATGTCATTGCTAATAGCTGCTGCCCTGTAGCTCCATTATAACGCGCTCTTCTGCTCGAACATCACTCCGGTGGATGTGCCTAACTACTCATTTCACTTTCTCTCGAGGAGACCTCCTCGGCCCGGCTCGGCTCGGCCCGGCTCGGCTCGGCTCAGTTTATCTCTCCTTACAAACCGTTTTCCCCAAAAAATCAACCTCCAAACTCCTGGCAAGCCGAAGGCAGCAGCTCCTCCACAAGAAACGCTGAACAGAACTGACTAAAAAGGGGAAAAACCCCATTAGAGCGTGGAGGAGAACCGCTGAGAGGAACCGAAAAGGAAGAACATGAAAGAGAATGCTGAAGGAACCTAGACTTATAAATAGAAGAGCTCACTAAAAGCGTAAAGAAGAACCCAAAGAAGCCTAAAAGCACGGAGGAACACTGAGAAACGAAGAGTCGAAGGGGCAAAGCGGCATAAGAGCTCGAAGGAGGACAACTAAAAGAACCAATACTAAAAGCAATAGAAACACCCTGGAGGGCTTCAAGGAGAAGCACTGAAAGGAACCAAGCCTCAAACGAGAAGAACTCCCTAAGCCCAGACTTGAACAGAAAAACTCCCGAAAAGGAAAACCACTGAAAGGAACCTAAAAAACCCTAAAAGCAGAGATGAGAACCGTACGAGCATGAAGAAGAACAACTAAAGGAGCCAGTGCTTGAGTAGATAAATGGCTTAGGGGATCTGGAAGAACCACTAAAGGGACCAAGACTCAAGACGGGGAAAAAACTCCTGAAGAGCTTGAGGAAGGAACGCTGGAAGGAACCGAGACTCGAGGAGAATGTGAAGAAGGATCCGTACCTCAAAAAGAACTCCCCTAAAAGCACCAGTAAGAAACATTGGAAGTAACCAAGACTCAGAAGGGAAAAGCTCTGTAAGAGCAGAGAGGAAAACCACTGAAGGAGCCAAGCTTCCAAAAATAACCCTCATGGAAGCACAGGTGAGACATGCTGAGAAGAACCCCTGGCTCCAGATGTAGTAAAACTACCCGAGAGTATGAGGAACAAGCACTGAACGGAACCAAGACTCAAAAGGAGAAACTCTCTAAGAACATGAGGAGAATTACTGTGAGGAACCGTAGCTCAAAAGGAACCCCACTGAAAGCACTAGTAAGAAACACTGGAAGGAACCAAGGCTCAGAAGAGAAACAGCCCTAAAAGCACAGGCTCAGAGAGGATGAGGAAGGAACACCAAAAGGATCTAAGACTCGAGGAGGGGCTCCTTAAGACCTGGTGACAGGAACCAAGACTCAAAAGGAGAGTCTCCACTAGAGCAGGCGGAAGAACTGCTGAGAGCAACCAAGACTGAAAAAACTCAAAGCTTGAGGGAGAAAGACGGAGCAGAGCCAAGCCTCCCTAAAAACATGAGCAAAACAATTACAGAAGAACCAAGCTGCAGAAGAAGAACTCCTCCACCTCATAACTGGATTAGGGGTTCTTTAGATCTTACTGCCTGGAACAGAGGAAGAGGATGGTGATGATGATGCACTGATTCAGTCCCTGTGTGTGGTGGCGTCACCTTAGAGATGGCTTCTTCCTTCAGGCAGCTTAAGCAGACATGGCTAAGTCATGGTCATCAACATGAGTAACAGGTGGTGAAGGTTTTGAGTGGCTGGTGGAATAATTCAGCAAGCTTGGGACGAGTATACGTGTGTGTGTGTGTGTGTGTGTGTGTGTGTGTGTGTGTGTGTGTGTGTGTGTGTGTGTGAGAGACTGAAGGCGTTTGTCAAGTGTTCTGGCAAAAGATATTGCAGGTGGTCATTGGTGGAACGTAAACGATGGACAACAAAAACCTACGTTTATTTGAAGCGTATTATGGTGGCGCCAAAAGTCAGAAAAGGCCAGGAATTTCATACGGAGGCCACAGCTTTCCAGGCGACCACACACACGACCTTAATCCCTTCTACTGTACGGCAGCTGCGTTCACCCGCTGGAGAGGTGTTTCACCAGGCTGCGCGTTGCACTACAGTCGTCTTCTGAAAGTTTAAGATGTTCGTGGCTTTCATTATTCAACTTAGGATGTTATGTGTGATGCTGACTGAGAAATAAGACAAATACGGGGAACCGTTTGAGTAATTCAGTAAGCTGGGGGTGCTTGATGGAAAAGAGCAACCAGAGATATTTGTCAAGTGCATCATCAGGCTGTTTGACTCTATTGGCTTGGTTGTGGTGTGAGACGGATGGGCTGGTCGGTCCAGGCATTAATTCTTCCCTGGTTTGCTGTCTGCAGCTGTTCTGACTTTTAATCCAGTTTGCTGCAGCCCACAGCTAGTTCACGTCCGTTCTTCCCCTTTGAGCCAAGTAGTGCTTGAAAAAGCTGCTCAGGTGTGTAAAGGCCTGGAGCAGAGCAGAGCAGAACCGGCCTTTTTTTCGACGTTCCACCTCAGACTCACGGCCGCTCTCGGTTTACGGCTGATTCCAGCGGTTAGTATGTAGATCAGATGTTGGCTCACTGTGATATTAGTAGGGTGGAATCTGATTCATCTCACTTTCCAGGCCGACGGCTTTGCTCTGTAACGCCACTGCACGGTTCAAGTGACGTCTGAAGGGTCTACAGCTCGTACGTGACCCTTTGTTCTCCCCGATTCTGATTCTATAGGAGGTGGTTTGCGAAATCTTGATGTTCAGTGATTTGACTTGGTTAGATTCAGAATTAGGAGAAATGTCTACTGAGTCAGGGTTGGGAAGCATTGACCAGCTCTGTGTTTCATTGCAAAGAGCATTATGAGTCCAAGGTGATTATATGTAGTGCAGCACAGTGTGTGAAACGTTGAATAGACATAATTTGATAGTGGTTCTTATGTGTTTATTCCAGCTTATTTTCCTGACGTCTGATATAAATATTGTGACATATATTTTATAGAAGAATTGTTGTTGCCATATCGCCCACCCCTAGTACATATCGCACACCCCTACGCTCGATGGAAGATCGTGCCTGGGGGACTATAGCGATTAAAAACAGTGTAGCAGTGTTTTTTTTGTTATTAATGTCTGGGAAAAACTGAGAACTGTACTTAAGCCAAACTTTTATTTTATAATAACATGTTAAAATAAAAGTTACAGTAGATTATAACAGATTATAACGTTCCAGAATTGATGCAGTCTTCAGATCGAGGCATCACGGATTTTTACACCCCTAGTGCAGAAATCATCGTCATCTTCAAGTGTGCGGTATGCTGACCCTATGCCTGCAGTATATTATGTAATGTGTCAATCTGGACGTGCTGTTGCAGGGCCAAGATGTCCAGTGAGGTGCAGAGACCAGACGACAGCCCCAGCACGAGCGGAGGAAGCTCGGACATCGAACAGAGAGAGACCGCCCCTGCAGAGCAGGAACGTGAGCCGGCGCAACCCAAGAAGAAAGAAACCAAGATCTCGAGTAAAACGGCTGCCAAACTCTCTACCAGTGCCAAGAGGTGAGTCCAGTCAAAGGGAGGAAGGCTTTGGGTCATGGGTTTGAATTAGGAGTCCAGGGATTCGACACTTTACTGGTTTGAGAGATAAATCGGCATAGAGCATATTGAGGTTTCAGAGTTCACAGAGCTTACGTTGTAGATTTTTTCTCAGTTTTATTTTATGCCCTGTACCAGAAACAGTCCTCAGTGGTGGACAGTATCTGAGTAACTGAGTAACTGAGTAAATGTAATGAGTTTCTGTACTTTAGTATTTTTGGTGTATCTGTACTGAAGTTTCTCTGTTCTGGGCGTCTTTTTCCTTTCACTCCACTACATTTCAGAGTCTAATATCCGACTTTTTCCTCCTACATTTTGAGAAATCTGTCGCTCCTTTTGGTTTCTGTGTGTATAAAAACGTAACATGTCAAAACGAAAGAAGCGCAAAGCCAGAGCACCAATCAGGGCCCAGCGGTCACTTTGTTTAGAGCTGGTTTTGACCTGTTGGTCATACCGACCCAGTGCAGCACGCGGTTCAACGTCAGCGCAGCAGCGTAAAACTTTGGGAGAGTCTGTTCAACATAAATGATGAACTAACCTAACTTTGTGTAAATAGAGCTCAATATAGAAATATGTCCACATATGCAGTCGAGACTGACGCGGCTTTTTTCTGAATTTCTACAAACACCATTTCATTTTATAGTAAATGAGTTTGGGCTGGTTTATGTTTATGAACAGACGCCTACAGATCAACATAGTAAAGGAGCTCATCTGTGATCCTGAGTTTAAAGCCAGTTTTTATTCAACTTAAACTTGGAACTAAGTTGTAAATAAATCTGAAACTGAAACTTTGCTTGTGTGTAAAAAGTGATTTCAGAGCCACTCGGTTCTCCCTGATGGAAACTGTTTACCTTCAGTGTTTTGTGCTTCTGATCATTTTAATAGACGTCAGCGTCACTAATTAATGACCTTCTATTAAAAGACTGGTTTACCAAGAGAGACGCTGGAGGACTTTCACCTGAAATGAGTTCATGAAGCCAGTCTGGTTATAAAAATGATAACAGGACATCAGAGCCAGAATTCCTCTTTTAGTACTTTTACTTTATACTTAAGTACATTTGAAGGGAAATACTTTAGTACTTTTACTCAAGTGGAGGTCTAAAGGGAGGAACTTCTACTTTTACTGGAGGAATATTTTACCTTGAGTATCTACTTTAACTCCAGTACATGGCTTCTGTACTTCGTCCATCACTTTTAACACCTTGCATTAACATATGATCCGTGTCTGATATCTGGATTATCATTACTCGAGTACCAGACGCTCTTTCCCTGCTTAAAAAGTTTGTCACGTTGTTTTCGTTTGACTCCTGAGTGGACAAGCATGACTTGGATTCTTTCATCAGTGCATGGAAGGTGTTGCTTTGGGAATAACTTCAGCCTCGGGTGTCCTCCACCCTTAGGTTCCTGAGTTAAATGCTCTGACCACCTCTGAATGTGCTTGGAGTGATCCGATTATATCCGAATCACAGTGCGTCCTGAGGGTTTCAGCTTTTCATGTGGTCAGGAGAAATCGGAGCGTGACCTTATTACCAAAAATGCATGTTAATGCGAGATGTAAACAGGCTCTGAGAGTGATGTATGTAAATGGGCTCTGTTTTGATTGGATGCTTGGTACTTTGCCTCATTCAAAAAACAGGTCAGGCTAAAACACTCCTTATTACTCCAGTTTGGATGGGTTGAACCAAGCTGCTCTAGGCTCGATAAGCAGTTAATGTTAATGTGCTGTTTCTTGTCACCTCACAGAACAGTGGATTCGGTGTGGGCCGTTTAATTTAACAGCTTAATAGCAGCGTAGATTGGCCTAGCAGCCTATAGTAGATTATAATAGTGTTTTCATACCACATCAAACCACACATCACAACATGGGCCCTTTACTAATTCTGCCTTTTTAAAAAGTCCTAGTGGAAATAGTGACTTTATTGCTACAGGGTTCTTGCAGACTGCTCATGGGTTACCTGTGCTGACGTGCTGCAGTGTGTATTGCGTATTTGTAATAACGCTGTGGTGAAAATGCTGAGAACGTTTAATTTTTCTCACTCATATCATGACTGGAAATTTCCTCTGACCTCTCTGGCTTACTGTAGACGAACGAGGCCCATGGAAAAACATACATGTCTGCAAGCCTTTGAATGTAATAAACTGAGTATTGCTGTGTCATAAATCATTTATCACGTATCAGACACATCACTACGGTGCTCAGCTCTGAGTGTCATTATTCACAAGAGCCTGTTTTATTAAGAGTCATCAGGCAGAGGGCCACAGAATGTCCACTCCATCAGTTCACTCAGTTACAGAGCTGTTGTCTGTAGAATGTCCCGAGTTCTGTCTGACCCTTTGGGCTTTAATGGACAACCTTCACTGCAGAACACGCGTTTATTTGAATTCCTTGTAGTAGCGAATTTCCTGAAGCGTTGATCGATCCGTAAGCCATGGCTACAGTCTAGGGGAGTAGAATGGTGACCGTAGCACGAATGGAGTGTGTTCTTTGTTTTTTCTTATTACATTGACTCTCCTCACTGTCTGTGTTTACATGCAGAGATTTTTGCCAATGCGATCGAAGACACTCGGATTATAGATCCTGGCTGAGGTGTTTATGCTCACTCTACTCAACAAACTGATGAACATCTTTGTTTACATGCTCACTACAAGTAATCTGATGAAAAAGTGACGCATGTGTGGAGAACCGCTTAAACGTTACCATCACAGCGAACCTGTCAGTCAGAGTGAGATGAGCAGCAGTGAGCAGTGATTGTGTTTTTAACTGCTTTAAAATGACGTCAGACTCAGGAAAACGTCCTTCACGCGTCCTTATTAAAGAAGGCCGAGAGGAAGACGTCGTGCTCTGAGACGCATAAGCTGGACGTCCGTCCCACCGCCGTCTTTTAAAGATCAGAGCAGATCAGAGCTGCAGACCAGATTCTGCTCCGCCCTGTCGAACGGACTTAAACGTTCCGATAGGGAATGAAATCGGATACAGGCGTTTACACGGATATTAAATGGATTATTTAGAGTTTTTCCCACCTCGTTCAACCGGATAGAAATTGTATTCCGAATGGCCTCAATCGGACTAGACTATTCCGATTGAGGTGTTTACATGGACGTATTCTATTCCAATTGAGCTATTAGTCTGATTATTAACTGATTATTAGGCTGCATGTAAACGTGGCTGTTGTTTGTCAGATCCAGCATGTCTGATGGAGAGGGAGACCCTGTCAGGCCGTTGTAGAAGCAGCTGAAGTGAAGGCTCGTCTGAGATGTGGTGGTACAGTCAGTTATAAGCAGTTAGTTCCCTCTCCTTTAAGCGTAGGGGAACGGCTGAGTGGCGGAGCAGCACTGGGCTGTACAAGGGCTTTTTAGCTTTCATTTGGTCTGTTGTCTGGCATTGTTCAGTTGAAGCTGCCTTAGGGCAAGGCTTTAACTGTCAGGACATCAAGAGGAGGATAAAGAGAGTGTAGAAAAACGAAAGGCATGTTTAGCCTCATAAAAATCACAGCGGCCTCTAAATGTGGGTTTTTGGGGTTTTAGAAAAGAGAACTTGGGGTTAGATTGTTTTGAAAAGCAGATTAAAGCAGTAGTTTTCCCACATTCCTCTTTGCAGTGTGACAGTGCTATATGTATATGTGTCATGTAGGTCGTAACAGTAGTGATTCACAATGTCTGAAGCGCCGAAACGGTCATTATGTTGAGTGGAGGATGTGAGACATGGGTAGGTAACGAAACCGAAACCTCTCGTGTCTCTCTGTAAACAGAGCTCTGCTTATGAGTCATCTGTGTATGAAAATGCGCAGCTACTGCCAGAATTCCTCCCTTCACACGAGTGTTTTTGTTCCTTCTTTTTATTTCACCTCGTGTTTGCATAACAACACTTATTGCACTGGAACAAAGAAACCTTTTTTCCTTCAACATATATTTTCCCCTTGCAACTGATTTCTAAAGTCCCTGAATTAGCTCAAAGGCCTACGCTTGTTTATTTGCATCTGGATATGGAGCGAAACGTTTGTCTTGGTGTCAGACATTACAATACATCTTTCCCTTTTTGCTTTGCAGAATTCAAAAGGAGCTTGCAGAAATCACTCTAGATCCGCCGCCAAACTGCAGGTAAGTTCAGCAGCTTTTGTGAACGTGCTGGCGCACATCTTTTGTGTTGGTTTCTCCTGTACGTTTGCTTTTCAGGTGAAGAGACAGGAAGACGCGGAGGGAAAGAGATGGAGCCAGAGATGCATAGAGAGAGCACAACGCTAGATGAGATGGGGGGAGAGAGGAGGATAATGGATATTGTGTGTTGATGAGGATGTTGTTCACATAAGCGAGGGATGGGTTTGAAAATGTGCTGGAAGGCTATGACCCCCATGGGGCTCGGAGGAAAAAGCCTGGCCTTGTTAAAACTGAAAAGCATAAACCGACACATTGATTATCCCTCATGTTTATATCTAGTGATCTAGTAATTGCGGCAAATCCAGCATTTGGAAACAGATGAGGAGAGAAAACGAGGGGAAGGTTGAGGGCTGTCTAATAGAGTTGGGAGTAGGTGGCATGGATAAGAATTCAGATGGTGGTATAATCCAAATTTTTGATGGTGTATATAAATGAAGCCGTTGTTTTGCAGGTCCATTCACAAGAAACAGAAGTAAATCTGGAATATTTTGTTGTGCAAAATAGTAAAAACAAATGTAGATCAACCTGCCAGTGTTGGTTTTGAACACTAGCCCCGTGATGATGGATGTTGGCCTCTTATTTATCAGCTTATTGTTTGAATTTTTCGTTCCGCCTTAAATGGAGCAGCTCTTGCATTCTGGCGTCTGTACAGGCTCCTGTATGCAACTGCTGCGCCGTTTAAGGTGGAACAGGCAGTTTTATGATGTGAAGCTTTGGCCAGTTTCTCACGTCATTTGTCTCATGCGCTCGTACCTCTGACTGTCCGACTCTGCTGGAATTTGGAAAATATTAGTCATTCACGCTTCAGTACCAGCTGGTCCACGGCTTGTTTTGTGCACGAGGCTCTGACTGAGTTACGCTGCGGTGTCCGTGTCAGGCCGAGGCAAACCCCGACTCCTTTATGGCTGCTGCCTCGGAAACAAAATGGGCTACAGCTGACCAGACGGCGGGAGATGGTCGAGGGTCCGCTGCCTTTTCGTTTTCATTTGAAATGTGATTGAAACACTTCGCTCAGACACTAAATGGGCTGTTATTATTAGTGTGGCTGGCTGTATGTTGTGTCATCTTTCTGTGGCGCACAGGTAGGACAGTGACTCCTACCTGAGGAAGAATTTCAGCCTTTATACCGGATGAGCTACTGTAACCACTACATATCATACAGTCTCTTGCAATACTGACGTCTCAGAAGGTTAAAAATATTCGTTTCCCAGTAACACGTTAATCATTTTGGTCATACGGTGTCACGTTATTGATTTACTGATGTGAATTCATTACATTTGGAAGTTGCATCACATGCATTTAGGAACAGTGTTTATTGTTATTAATGTATATTGACATCGCAGACTTCTCTGAGCGCATATCAGTTCTTGAACGCAGAGCTGACTGCACGTTTCATTAAAGAGCATAATTGGCCCTGTTTAAGTGGATCTATTGCGGTGAAGAACTTTTGATATCGATGTGATAACTGAATGTGGTAGTGCTCGATAACTGCACCTCGATTACAAATATAAATCACTGTGATTATGGCCTTATAATACACAAACGTGGCTGATCTAAAGCGATTTAGGTCGAGTAGACAAATGTCAGTATTTCTTATAACAGGAAATACAGCGAGTTTTTAAAGGGAAGCGATATTATAGTTGGGTTTGCAGGCCTGTTCACTGCCTTCGCTAAAACCTAAGCCAGTGAGAGAATTCATGATAAACGCATGTAAATTTTCTTCATGTGCGCCGTGATTTGTACGGGAGCATCATCAGGCCGTTTGTGCATTACTTTCCCCCGAAGGTTGATCAAAGACGCCGAGCTTAAAATTGATCCATCAGCTTGGGTTCCTCGCGGTTCGGCTAGAGTTGCGTGGAGGCCGACAAATTTGGAAATGGTGTTTATTTTCTCCAGAAACGTTGGCTGCCTCGTTAGGTTAATTAGAGTGTTTCCAAATCGACGCAGCTTTTATTCCCCGCTGTGGGAGAAATGCGTAGATGCCGTTTCGATATTTGTGTGCAGGCGGTCATTGTGTCTGTGTGCTGGACCATTGTTAATGGGATTTCGGCGACAAAGAGAATAAGAGGCGCCGTTTCAGACTGAGTGCGGCTGGTTAGGAATAAATACTGTAGCTTTTTACGTGCCATTGCATCGTTGACATGAAGCTGTTTTGAAACCGACCACCGTTTAAGACGAGCAAATGACACTGACTCTTTCAAACGAGACGAATGACTGGACGTCTGAATGCAGACCTTGTGCATTAATAGGTGCACAATACATCTTTGTTGGTCGTTATTGGGGAATTGGCCTTTGCGGTACTAATCACGTAAAGCCGCTGTATGAAAACGAGCCCTTTTCCCAGTCGCTGTTCCAGATGAGTGTTTCTGTGGTTTCAGGTATTCATGCAATTCAATAATTTTGGTCTGAGTAACACAGACTAACCATGTCATAGTATCATCATCGAGGTGTGTAGCAGCGCAATTGTAATACTGGTATTTTGCCCATATTGCGCTGCCCTGGATGAACACAAGAGGCTAAAAGAAATGGTCTCTGTCAGCTTTGTACTGCCATCAAATGACCATTGGTGCTGCTCCTCCACCCCCTTTCCCCCGCATTGTAGCATCCCTGCTGCTAATGTCTTCATCTTGGAGGTGCCTGCATCTACAGCCGATAGCAGTGGCACCTCTCTCTCCCTGGAAAAGTCACGGCTGTTGATTAGCACTGGAATCCCAGGGGTATTAGCCCGAGGCCCCAAATCTGAGCCATTTTTCAAATCCTGACCATTAGCTGCAGCAGGGTGCACATCCATATTCATAAGAGGGAGCATCATGCGGGGTCTCGGGGGGAATCATCGTGATCAGTGTTTCTGAGGCCTCTTTCCAAGATAGAGCACTGCAGGGGCATCTGTCAGCCAACGCAATTCAAATGAAAGCGAGAGGAGGGCAGATATGAAGAGCCTTTTTTTTAATGTCTGTTTCGTCTCCTCACGCTGCACAAATGCCAGATTTTAATGTAGAGAAGTGGCGGCTGAGTGTTGGAGATCTATGTAAACCGAGAAGTATTTGGGTTAAAAGAGGAGACAGCCAGTTAGAGCCAAGTAGAGCATGGCAAGGAACGTTAGGCTCAGTCATAACTGATAGTTTATTTATCAGCGCCGGTAGTTTCTGATGTTTTTTCTAAACAGAGCAAGGAGGAACTCTCAGAGCACCAGCTTTACTGGTAGGAACAGTGCATTGTAACTATACGGGGAATGACGTGTTAAAGGGGAGCATGTGGTGTGGCTGGCATTAGAGCCAGACTCTCGGAAGTAGCCCCTTCCATCCTTTGTTCATGCAAGTTTTCAGTGATCTACAAGGAAGAGTATTGCAGATGGGATGGCCTGGAGCAGCTGCACATGAATCACCATGCCCAATGCCAAGTGTCAGCTAGACTGGCATAAAGCCCCCCAGCATTGGGCATTCTCTGGAGTGAAGGAGCTCCATCCAGTACGTTTGGGATGAGTTGAAGTGGTCCAGAATTGATCATCCAACATCAGTACCTGACCTGACTGATGCTCTGGTGGCTGAATGCTTTCCCAGAACAGTAGAGGCTGTTACCGCAGCTGATGCTGATTATTAATATCCTTGATTTCAGAAGAAACGTTGGATGGATTGGTGCGTGCAGACCTTTGAACATATAGGCCGACTGGTATGCACATCGCAGAGGTCAGTATTGAGAACTTTAACAAACAGTGCATTGTTCATAGTAGTAGGATTGACGTTTGCATTGCTGAGCAGAGCTTTAGGTGGGCTTTTCAGAAATTTTTAGACGAGTTCTTTGGCTCAGGGTGGCTCGTAAAAGCTGTCGCCATCCACCACGTCCTTCTCTACGATGTAATACACCCCTGTGTGATTTCCTCACACTGCCGTCACACTTTCTCTCCGAGAACAGGCGAAATAGTCTTATAGAACAGTCTTATCACTCGCAGATGGTAGCTTTTGATATGGTGCATTGTAACTGTGCTGTCGTGCTCTCGAGAAGGGCTCTGAACACGAATATTTTTAGCTGCATGCTTTATTTTTTTAGTAGGCCTGTCTAGAGGAACCAGTTGCTTATTGCACCCTCATACGTACGATCCAAAAATGTTCCCGAATTGAGAAATAAGCCTGCTCATCTGCGAAAACTGGTGTCTTGTCGAGTAAAACTGACCCTAAATATAGTCAAGAAATATGAGATTTGAGATTGTAAGATAATTTTAAGATTAACTTAAAACATTTGACTTGTTTTAAGTCATTTTATGAAGTAAAATTAACTCAACACACACACACACACACACACACACCATCTAAACTGCTTATCCTTCTGGGTCAGGGGGGGTGCTGGAGCCTATCCCAGCTGTCATAGGCAGAAGGCAGGATACACCCTGGACAGGTCGCCAGTCCATCGCAGGGCAGACAGGCGGACGGACACATTCACTCACACCCAGGGGCAGTTTAGCATGTCCAGTTAACCTGACTGCATGTCTTTTGACTGTGGGGGAAAACCGGAAAACCTGGAGGAATCCCACACAGACAGCACCCTGGTCGTCCCAGCTGGGAATCAAACCCAGGCCGTTCTTGCAGTGAGGCGGCAGCGCCACCGTGCCGCCCGGCAGAATTAGTTGCCAGTATATCGAGAGAATTTAACTTAATAAGATGATCCAAAGAAAAAAAACCTAGAAAAATAAACTAGATAATCTTTTAAGTGCACAAGCATCTCAAAATAGAGAAATGTTGGGTATATTGACAAGATCTTACCGTTTTTTCCAGTGCAGAGTCTTCATCTTGGAGGCACCTGCATCTACAGCTGACGGCTAATAGGAACTGTTGATTTGTTATTATTTATTTATTTATTTATTTATTTTAAACGGATGACCTTGGTCAGGCCGCTGTTTATTTCTCTGTTAATGGTTAATCAGTTGATCATTTACGTCCCTGTTTCACGGAGTGGTGAGATGATGTTTGGTGTTTTCGATTAAGGGAAGATCTCTGGCTTAACCAGCTCTGCTGTTCTGAAAGGTGAGCGGCAAGTCCAGTGGCTCTTTCCAGCTCGGCTAATTCATATTCAGTTCATATTCATATTTCATATTCAGTGTGGATAATGGAGCTGTAAACCTGGCGACCAGCAAGGCTACACATTTATATCCCCGATCAATACATGACATTGTAGCTGGTGCACCTGAATCACCTGCCTACTGGTACAATGTGTGCAGTAGGATGCGTCAGGTTAGAGCGGATGGCTCTGACGATGGAGTCATACCTGTTTAACATCCATCACGACTTTATGATTCATGCTGTTTGTTTAGTAGCCTGGCCGTATGGCGCTGCTCTTACACTGGCGAGGTGCCTGTGTGCAGTAAGTGGGATTAAAGTGTCTGATGGAAACAAATTAGCACTCGAGTCTGTGTAAACTTGGTCTGCTGGTCTTCGTGCGTTTTCACTGAGGCGGTGTCGGTTGCACAAGCTGTGGCTCAGGTTCTTCCTCATGAAACAGGACTTGCTTAGCCAGACAAACGTAGACCGAACTAAACTGTTAAGCTTAATTCAGTCCGACCGTATTTAAGTAGTCTTTGCCACGATTTCCCACACGCCGTTTAAATGATACTTCAGTAACCGAGCTTTCAGTCAGCTAAAGAGGCACACGTGCTGGGCGCAGAGATGGAGATTCGAGTCAGTTTCTTGGGCCTGAGACACATGTTGACCTGACTTTTGACTCACGCTTAACTGCCTCACGACTTGACTCGATTTCGCACTTAATTTACTTCAGGACTCGCAAAAGTTCTGCCAGATTCTCCACTAAAGACTTGAGAATTGTTTTGGACTCACAAAGTAGAGCTCAACGCAAACTTACACCCTCCAGGCTCAACTCAGAGTCACATCCTGGACACTTGACTCTGACTCTAGACTCGACTCATTTACTTCCTGGAGGCTTGACTCAGACCCGCGTCCCGGAGACTTCACTCGCCTCCGATTTACGCCCCAGAGATTCAACTTGGACTCACATCCCGGAGTCTAGGGACTTGACTCAGACCCGCGTCCCGGAGACTTGACTCGCCTCCGATTCACACCCCAGAGATTCAACTTGGACTCGCATCCCGGAGACTAGGGACTTGACTCAGACCCGGAGACTTCACTCGACTCCGATTCACACCCCAGAGATTCAACTTGGACTCACATCCCGGAGTCTAGGGACTTGACTCAGACCCGCGTCCCGGAGACTTGACTCGCCTCCGATTCACACCCCAGAGATTCAACTTGGACTCACATCCCGGAGACTAGGGACTTGACTCAGACCCGCGTCCCGGAGACTTGACTCGCCTCCGATTCACACCCCAGAGATTCAACTTGGACTCACATCCCGGAGACTAGGGACTTGACTCAGACCCGGAGACTTCACTCGACTCCGATTCACACCCCAGAGATTCAACTTGGACTCACATCCCGGAGACTAGGGACTTGACTTGGACTCACACCCCAAAGACTCAAGACTCGACTCGGACTTGCGTCCTGGAGACTCGAGGCTTGACTCGGACTCGCATCTCAGATTGGATTTTTTTTTTCTTCATTGTGACATTTGTGCTGTCAATCATGTGAAAAAGTCTCTTCTTATTAGGGTGAGCAGTTGCTTTCATGTGCATGCACAGGAGGACTAATCACAGCCTGAGTATCTAAATACGGGAAAACAGTGCAATTGTGTCTAGAACCTTAAGTTGAACTTAAGTTGAGCTTTGTGCTACAGACCCCTAGAGCCCACAAACATTACCGTTTCAGCAGGGAATGCGATCATAGCTTTGGAGGCTTTTTCTTGACTTAACGATTTTTGATTCCCATCTTGCTTCGCTGATGAATCGTAGGCTGCCAGTTTAAAACAGTTGTCATGATACAAATGCCAGTTTTGCTGTAGGAGACAAGACTGGGAAATGCATTACTGAGCATGAAGGACTGTGAAGACAATTCGGTTGCAGATGAGCGAGAGACGGTTTGTTTTTCGTGGGGCTTTTTCATGCCTGTGTTCGTTATTTATTGTTTGAGGAGTTGTATCACTCATGGGCCGCATGCAAAGCGTGTTTATTAAAATAACGATCTGTGATGCATTATACATAAACGGCCCGAGGCAGGTGCTTCGGCTTGCGTTTCGGATCGCTGTGCGCAGGTTTGACTGAACCGGAGTGAGGAAAGGCACTCTTCTCCCAAACTCCCCGCTCCTCGAAGTTGAAGGCCCCGCCGGCATTTCTAATACACGCGCATGGAAAACAGATTAGAAGAATAATCGAAACACCCAAAAGGTTTTATCACGGTACTTTGCAAAATAGAATTACGCCCTCCACGGCGGCAGCCAGGGCAGAATAAATTTGTTTTGAACTGACATGGAAAATTCTATTTTATCGCTGGCGTCCTTGAGAGACTGGCAGTAATAGGATAGTCTCTCGGCCCTGGATAGAGCAAATATTTCCCTCTTTAAGCGCTTGTTTCACTGCTAATTGCTTACATATAACTGTGGCATTTGTGCTGGAGATGAGCTATAAAATGATGGCATTAAAATGAACCATATCATACGAGGAAATCCAGGGCAGGCTCTGAATCCCCTTTGCGCTGAGACTGTAATTGGTAGCTGGGTATTTCACGGTCAGAGGAAGAGAAGATTGCTTCATTAAGTTCCTGTACTGATAATCACCACAGCCCTCTATAATGGAAGATCTTAACTGAATGAATACGCCATTAGGAAAAGCGGAGGGGGGAAAAGCCGGAGAGCGGCCGACTGCAAGGGTGAAGTAACGCGCTTTGTGTCTCCAAGATAACGCGTGATCAAACGCTCTCAGCAGCTAAACTTCTATTGTGATAAGGATTAACACCGTTTCCCTTTCCAAGGTAATTGTTTTCTGCTAGACGTGCCTGCGAACAAGGTGCGATGACTGCTGCAATGCAGCTCCAGCCAATCCCGCAGACGGTAAATGGGACATGTCGGCTCCTGTGAGTGGCTTAATAGGGTTCATCTCTGGCTAAATGTGTCTGTGATTGAATGCATGAGTCCGGCGAAGGACCTTAAACACTTTGATTTCATCAATTACAGCACGGTTTGCAGCTCCGGCTCCGTTCTGCCCAGGCCTCCCAGCAAAACGCATCTCCAGCTAATTAGTTTTGCACGTTGACGGTTTGCCTGACCTTGCCCTCGGCCCGTGCATGAATAATCACACAGTTTCATTGTGTTTGGCTTTTTTTCCCCCCTTTCTTTCTTTCTTTGTGCTGTAATTAGGGGCTCAGCCCAGACATGTTCGGAAAGCAAAGGGAATGTTTTGTTTAGCTCTGTGGAACTTTCTGTTTTTGTCTGTTATTGTGTTGGAAGAGCAGAGCTGAGTGATACACTTAGTCAGCATCAGTACTCTTGAGGTGCCTGATGAATAAGGCTGAGATACAGTTGCAGCAATGAAGTTTCCCAGATCTGGAATCCAGACCCGAGTCTAACCCTAGACTTAATAGGAGCCTTAGAGTCGGTTTAGTCCACTAAATTGAAATTACAAACTCTGGACTCTTTTTTTTGCTGGCTTTTTTGCAAACCATGAAATGTGAGAGAACTGGAAAAGGACACCTTTACACTCAAATGTGCTTTTAAATGATTAAATCATTATGGTTATATAGACTGTTCTCATTTTTCCATTGAAGACAGAAGTGAGTGTAAGGACACAGTGAGGAATGTGCAGTAAGCTGTTAGCTAAAATAAGTATTTGTAGTTGAAATTATCTGTCAAATGTATATTTCTGTGTAATAAAGTGACAAATATGCCGTAGAGCTGTTGGAGGAGCAGGAAGTCTGCTACAGATTCACAGCACCGTTTAATTTGGGCTCGCTGGTGCTTCATCAAGTTTTGATGATAAAGACTCAAATCTGAGTGGGTAAAACTAATAATAAATAAATAAATGATGCACTATATTTCCAAAAGTTCTCACTCCCCCATTCAAATCACTTATTTCAGGTGTTCCAATCACTTCCAAGGCCACAGGTGTATAAAGCCGAGCCCCTAGGCCTGCAGACTGCTTCTACAGACATTAGTGAAAGAATGGGTCGCTCTCAGGAGCTCAGTGAATTCCAGCGTGGTGCCGTGATCGGACGCCACCTGTGCAGCAAGTCCAGTCGTGAAATTTCCTCACTACTAAATATTCCACAGTCCACTGTCAGTGGGATTATAACAAAGTGGAAGCGATTGGGAACGACAGCAGCTCAGACACGAAGTGGTCGGCCACGTAAAATGATAGAGCGGTCAGCGGATGCTGAGGGGCATAGTGCGCAGAGGTCACCGACTTTCTGCAGAGTCAATCACTACAGACCTCCAAACTTCATGTGGCCTTCAGATCAGCTCAAGAACAGCGTAGAGAGCTTCATGGAATGGGTTTCCATGGCCGAGCAGCTGCATCCAAGCCTTACATCACCAAGCGCAGTGCAAAGCGTGGAATGCAGTGGAGTAAAGCGCCGCCACTGGACTCTAGAGCAGTGGAGACGTGTTCTCTGGAGTGACCAATCACGCTTCTCCGTCTGGAAATCCGATGGAAGAGTCTGGGTTTGGCGGTTGCCAGGAGACGGTACTTGTCTGGCTGCATTGTGCCGAGTGTAAAGTTTGGTGGAGGGGGGATCATGGTGTGGGGCTGTTTTTCAGGAGTTGGGCTCGGCCCCTTAGTTCCAGTGAAAGGAACTCTTAAAGCTTCAGCACCAAGAGATTTTGGACAATTTCCTGCTCCCAACTTTGTGGGAACAGTTTGGGGACGGCCCCTTCCTGCTCCAACATGACTGAGCACCAGTGCACAAAGCAGGTCCATAAAGACGTGGATGAGCCAGTTTGGTGTGGAAGAACTTGACTGGCCTGCACAGAGTCCTGACCTCAACCCCATAGAACACCTTTGGGATGAATTAGAGTGGAGACTGTGAACCAGGCCTTCTCGTCCAACATCAGTGGTTTAGGAAGGCTCCTGTGACATTTTTAGTAGTTTCTTGTGATTTTTATGTGATTTTTGTGTTTTGATTTATCGTTTTAGGGGTACTTTAAAGCAGTCCAGGTTTTGGAATATTTTAGGAAGCATTTGGTAGACATGAATCCTACAAAATCGATCATAATGTCATCAGATATTGGTTTGAAACATTTGTCAGTTATCCAGTGCCGGTTGTTTTTTGAGCATTTACCTGCCAAGGCCAGCGTCCAGTGCCATTGAGCATTTCTTCTGGAAACCAAAGCTGTTAGTCATGCAATGCAGTGCATGGCGTTTTTAATGTAATTTCACTGGGGCTTTTTCCGGTTGCTTTTTAAGCCGCTTTCTGTATTGAGTGGCCAAAAAGGGTTTTTTTTGTTTTTTTTTTTAATTAATTAATTTTTTTTAACCCTTCTTCAGTGGCCCCACTATATCACCCCTACACTATATCACCCCTACACATGTCACTTTATACATGTCACTGTATACGTTACCGGTATTAAGATGTACACCTTGCTGCTGTTATTTGCACCTTCTATTTATTGGTTTATGTTACTTTGGGAGTTTAACTGGACCGTGAGGACAATGTTTCATTCCACCTCAAGTACCACATGTGATGCGAATGACAAAGCCTTATCTTATCTTATCTTATCTTATCTTATCTTAATCTTGGTGACTGAAGTTTTTGTGCATCCTTAACAGTGACCACACAGTTACAACCCAAACATCCATGAAACGGGCCCTAAAGGCCAGGGCACCCCCAACCAGCAAACCCTAACGCTGTAATATTGCCACGTTAGTTGATAAACCAAATGCTCTGGCATTTAGAGCTTAACGAAGCCAATCGGAGACGAAGCCTTTTCACAGCCTCACTAATTCTACTTGCTTGAACACAGTGATGGATTAATGGAGATGGCTCCTCGGGCATCTTCATGGTGCATTATAACACCATGTCCAAGGGAAAGTTGATATCATTTGCTGGTTACTGAATGAAGCTCAGCGTTCACATACGTTGTGGTGTGAGGTGAAAATTAGCACCTACGGTGAACATCTGAGATCAGCGCAGCTATGTGGTGAGTGCTGAGGACCAGTTCAACACTGTGGGTGCTAATTTAACATGGCCCATTTTGGCAGATGACTTTGAAATTGGTAGGTCACGAATATTTCTGCAGCAGAGTGCAACCCTAATGCAGTTGTCACACTGCACCTCCACTCTTGGGAACTACCTCATTAATATTCAACAGCCTGGGTTATGAGTCACTAAAGTCTAGTGTTAAATTCATTTAAACTCCTCTGGGATTATTCAAAGCGAAACTCTGCGTAAGGACGATCTCAGTGATACTGGACTCAGGAGCACTTTAGAGGAATGTAAACGTTTACATTTTCAACATAGACTGTTAAAAATTAAAAAGTTAAAAGTCAATTTTAAATTCGTGAAGGTTGTGGTGTCGTCCATTCAGCCTTCAGCAGTATGAGTAGACTTGTTCCATACATCTCTGCCACTTTATTAATTTTAGTTAACTTATATAGAGAGAAGCAACTCAAACTAAATATCAATATTTTATATATCAATATATATAAAAATATATTAATGTTATATTAATAATATATATTAATATATATTATTAGTCATCAATATATTAATGATTTTCAGTTGTTAGATGCTGTAAACAATTTCAGTTTTTCCTAATAAACCTGCAGGGGTGTCCCACACCTCCAACGTTCAGCCAAGTAATCCCAAACAGATTCTCTGATGTTGAGGTCTGGACTCTGCAGTGGTCAGTCCGCTGTTCTGAGAACACTTTCGCAAATTTTCCTCTTTTTTTAATCTTTTGTCTTAATATTGCCAGAGGACTGCTGTGCATATTTTCAGTTCAGTTTTTTTCCTATGCTTTTTCATTTTTTCCGAGCTCTAGTTTTTAAAAAATTCCTTGTTTTCAATTATATTAACGTGACCTTCCCCGTCTTTATGCAGTATCTCAGAAATATCTCCTGAAACGTGAATGGCGGTCTCTAACTGGTGGACTCTTACAGACAGCATGGAAAGTGGTCATGTTAAAAGATTAATAGATTGAGATGTTTTCCTGTAAGTGGGGCAAAAATATTGCAAGAAAATTGTATATTGTGGGCCATTTAATGTATAAAATTAAATTTGATCACATTGTCCATTCATTCGTTATACTAGAATAGAAGTTGGCAGCGCCTGCTGCTTGTTTCCGTGTTGGTTTCTCACCTGCAATACCAGGCAATGCTTTACTCATCTTACACATGTGGAGTCTCTGTGTTGTCAAGTCCGTGTTACAAGCCTTTACGTCAGGGTTTGGCAGATCTTCTCCTGGAATTACAGCTTTTTAGTTCTCACCCTCATTTTACACACCTGTGTGTGATCGTCAGATGCCTCAGTGTTTCAGGGAGCTGAACGAGATGTGTCTGTTGGATTGGTGCTCCAGCAGAGGACTGCATACCTCTACTTTAAACGGAAAACATGAAGGGCTTTGGAGCCCCAGGTGTTTCTTTCCAAGGTGTCATACTTCTTTATCAGCTCCCTTTCATTATCTTTTTATACACTGTATTGCCAGAAGTATTGGCTTCACACACATATGAACTTGAGTGACATCCCATTCTTAATCCATAGGGTTTAATATGATGTCGGCCCACCCTTTACAGCTATAACAGCTTCACCTCTTCTGGGAAGGCTTTCCACAAGGGTTAGGAGTGTTTTATGGGAATTTGAAGCATTAAGATTTCCTTTCACTGGAACTGAGGGGCCGAGGCCAACTCCTGAAGAACACCCCCACACCATGATCCCCCCTCCACCAAACTTTACACTCGGCACAATGTAGTCAGACAAGTACCGTCTCCTAGCAACCGCCAAACCCAGACTCGTCCATCGGATTGCCAGACGGAGAAGCGTGATTGGTCACTCCAGAGAACACGTCTCCACTGCTCTAGAGTCCAGTGGCGGCGCTTTACTCCACTGCATTCCACGCTTTGCATTGCGCTTGGTGATGTAAGGCTTGGATGCAGCTGCTCGGCCATGGAAACCCATTCCATGAAGCTCTCTACGCTGTTCTTGAGCTGATCTGAAGGCCACATGAAGTTTGGAGGTCTGTAGTGATGGACTCTGCAGAAAGTCGGTGACCTCTGCGCACTATGCCCCTCAGCATCCGCTGACCGCTCTGTCATTTTACGTGGCCGACCACTTCGTGGCTGAGTTGCTGTCGTTCCCAATCGCTTCCACTTTGTTATAATCCCACTGACAGTGGACTGTGGAATATTTAGTAGTGAGGAAATTTCACGACTGGACTTGTTCATCCTAACACTGCTCACACAAGAACTCAATAGTCACCCAAATCTTTTCTCTAAGTCCACCCCCAGCACTTCCCTCAACCTGCTCAGTTCTTCATTATGGTCACACAACATGGTTTACTGAGCACTATAATCAAACCCTGACCACAGGGCAGCTACTTTACACATCAGGGCTGTTACTCTAGATCAGCTGTCCTCCCGAGAACAAGCCATTCTGTGCCTGAAACCACTCTGGCAGGTCTTGCACAACCTCAGTGAAGACCTGGATGTGGGTTGAGGGGGCTGAGAGAAGTTTCGTGGGTGTATTTTTACAGAAATGATTCTGGCTATTTGGGTCACTCTTGAGTTCTAGTGCTCGACAGCAACGTTAGTTCAGGAAACTAGTCCTTAGAGTTTAAGGGCTTAATGTGTTGCACAAGGTGCGGTTGGTTGGCATAGTGGTTAACCTTCTACGCTGTAGACTCGGGTTCAATCCCCCACCAGGGCAACCACCCTACACTATACCAATAGGAGTCCCTGGGCAAGACTCCTAACACCACCTTCCCCCACCTGTGTATGGATAAGACACTCTGGATAAGAGCGTCAGCCAAATGCAGTAAATGTAAATATGTAGCGATATAATTATGATACTAGTATTTTGTCCGTCATGCAGCCCTAGTTTCACTTAGGTGTCGTTTACACAGCAGGTAAAAGTGGCTTGAATCTGATTTTCACACCAATTATTATTATTTTTTTTGGCCGTTCAGATTATCTTTTAATTGAGATCTGTATGTGTGTGTAACATCAGTGTCTGACCTCACTAATGCGCTTCTGGAAGAACGGTCAAAAATTCCCATAAACACTCCTAACCCTTGTGGAAAGCCTTCCCAGAAGAGTTGGGTGGGCTGACATCATATTAAACCCTATATGATGTTTCCCATTAATTATGGGATGTCACTCAAGCTCATACACGTGTGAAGCCATATGAGCGAATACTTTTGCTGATACATGAGGAACAGTTGCTGAGGTATCTTGACGATCTTTTGTAGGAAATCTAAAAAAAAACCCGTCTAAAGTTGCGTCTCATTTGGCTTTTGAGTCAGAGCAGTCAGAGTGGACTGTGGAGGCACATTCATCTCCTGACTCACAACCTCAGGCTATTGAGTTCTGTTCTCTAAGCCGATTCTTCAAATAGAAAACTGTTGAGGTTCAGCCTTCACGGCTGCTGGTACCACAAATCCATCTGCTCTCGGTGAGGCGTGGTGGGGGATGAGGTACGGCGTTGTTGCTGGGTAACCACGAGTCCTGGCATGTACTTTAAACTATTGACTTAGCGTTTAGCCAGAGGTCAGAGCCTGTTGGATGTGCAGATTCACAAGCAGGCACGCAGAGGAGTCGGCCGGAGCTGATCCTCTGCAGGCGGAGTGTCTCTTTCCTGTAGACAGCATGATTGCTTTCCAGCCCTGCCCGTCGATGAGCTTTTAGGAGATTTCCTCCTTTCCAGTTCAGTGAAAAAACACTTTTCTCTCCCCCTAAGACTTCCAGCACCCAGCCACAGCCCACAGGACCACATTTGTTCTTCAACCAAAAATATTTGTAACTGGGGTTTACGACTTGGAACACTCTGTTGTAATAAAACGAAGCTTTTAACGTTTTTTTTTGGTTTGGTTCTGAACGATTGTAGCTTTCAGCTTTGCTAAAACAATCTGCCTGCAGGCTGTAATCATTACTGCTAGTGATCAGCCTAACCCTCACACTCATCAGCCCTCATTTCCGTAAACAGCACGGCAGAGACAGCTTCTTTATCTGAGCAGGAGCGCCGCGTCGCCTGGATTTATGACTAACTACATCTGCTGCCTCCAGCGTGTAATTGGCCCCCACGATCAAGGCTGCATAGCAAGGCTGCCATTGCACTCTCCTCAGCACCCAGCCACCAGATGTTCCTCACCCATCATTATGCACATGGCCAGTTCACATGCTGGGCATGTTTATTTAATCAGTTAGATACAGAGAAAGTGTTCGGGGTAGATTTGTAAGACTATTCGGAAAGTTCAGACTGAGGAGTAGCTTTTCGTGGAGGTCAGGCTGCGTATATAGCTTGATGGTCATCGCAGTACTGGCCTTTGTGGTACTGATATCGCAGAAGGCTGCAATATGCAAATGCGATCTCTAAACCATAACTAATGTTGAGCATCCTGACCACTCGTCACACACTCCTGATGAGTTTCTGTAGGTGTGTTGTTGAATCCGAGCAGGAATTACAAGCATAGATGCGGGCTAGGATTTAATCATGTCCCTCCAAGGGTTCTGCATTTCTAAAATAAATTATTCTTCAGGGTGTGCCGCAGGGCTCCATTACGGGCCCGCTTGTATTTTCTGCTTTGCACGTCTGTTTAGTTAAAAAGCACAGTTTTATAAAGTCTTAAACAGATCTGGGAAATTTGAGGTCACACAATATCTGAATGTTTTTTTTAATTGGTTTTTCTACTTTTAAAGGTATTAAATTTAGGGATGCAGAAGCACATTTAATGGATGGAGTATCATTAAATTCAGCTCAGTCCAGTAAAGATCCTTTGTTTTGTTTTAGTGCTGTGTTGAGTTGCAGAAAGAGGCACCATAAACTGAAATTGCTCACAACCTGCAGCAGCAGCGAGCAGCGTTTTTAGGAGATAACAGGCCCGGTCCCATTTCACCCCTTGCCCCTACCACTGTTTTGCGCGTTCATGTCCGAGGTTAGGGTGTTCCGGTTTTTGTTGAGATAGAGGGGAAGGGTGAAGTGTTGTGGCTACATGGCCCTGCAAACTGAGTTTTTTTCCGAGGCTCACTACAAACGGAGTGAAAGAAAATCCGGGAAAGTGGCTGCGTGAGCGACCGAAGAAACGCACAGATGCATTTTCTCCGTTAAAATGACGATAACCAGTGTATTATCTTTAGTGTCGTTTCAGCCTGTTATGGCCGTTTTCTTCATAACATCTTCATGACATAAAAAATTGCTAATCGCAAACTAACGTCTTGGTAGTGTGGATTTTTACATTTTTAGTAGTATACTTTTAAGTATTAATATTTTTAGTAGCATACTTTTAACTACTAATATTTTTAGTAGCATACTTTTAAGTGTTAATATTTTTAGTAGCATACTTTTAACTACTAATATTTTTAGTAGCATACTTTTAACTACTAATATTTTTTTAATATTAACCGGCCGAGGCCAAAAACTGAAGTAGGTCTGCGCTTAACCGTTAAATCGTGAGGTTTTTGTTAAAACGTGAGGTTTTCGCATCCATACATGGTAAACCATATGTCCATTTCACCCACTAAACAGGAACATGTACACGTTTAGGTTCAGCCTATACGCACACACACATTCAGCTTCAGGGCATAAAAGGAGTCAGAGCAGGTTGGGAGGTCAGAGCTGACCTGGGAGACACATGATGCCAGAATTCTGTAATAAAACTTCGTTCGTTTCACTTCAGTCTGATCTACTCGTCTCTTTTTTTTGCATCAACGAACACGCAGGACTGGTTTCGTCCACGGTAGCCAGCCAGCTAACTTTCAGTTCCACCTTAAATAGTCCAGCAGTTCTGACGCCTGAAGGGCCAGAATGTAACTGCTGCTCCATTTAAGGTGGAACGGGAAAATTCTAACAAGAATCTGGAGAATCTCTGACTTCAGCTTCACATCACTGAAGAATTAGGGGGGGTGATAATAAATAACTGCCCCCCTCTTTGAAGGCGTATGATCCCTAAATGTAACTAAAGCCCAGCAGTGAGGAGCTGAACTTTCCCCTCCTCTGCTGTCCCTGCAGACGGGCAGGGTCGCCTACAGAGCGGCGCTGGTAGCTGTTAATGAATTGAGGGTTGTTAGGGAAGATTTCGGGGTGAGGGTGACACTCAAACAAAGGGGTAGGGGTAAAAACAAGAAATGGGACTGGGCCTAAATATCTGCGGTGTGTAGCTGTTTTAAAGAGGAAGTTTAAATCGTATAATTTCTGCAGTCCCAGTGATTACACTGCGTTTAGAACTGCCGCCTTTCGTCTAAACGTGCCAGTGGGTGAACTGACTGTCACTGACTTTCATCCTCAAATCGACCAGTTTCAAATGAAGGAAATGTTGTGCTTACGGCTGAAACTTCAGCCTGTTTAGAGGTGAGAGAAGCGAGTTGTTCCAGTATGTTAGGATAATAAGAAGCCCAAGAATGTTCACCACCCATAAGGAGTCTAAACTACAGCTGCCGATTCGTAGTGCAAACTACGCACATGGCAAGCGTGAAGTGATTTAGCTGCATAGTAAATTAACCCAAATTGGCCAAGTTATCGGATAAGTCAGTCAGAGCTGATCATTATTAAATACAGCCTAATCAAACATTTCGCTTCACAGTGTCACTAAAATGAACAAAGAGCGGTGTATCTTATGCAAATTATGCATCTATTTTACCTGTGAACGCAAATACCATAACGCCCACGATACATTTTTTCAGGACTGTTTGATTGAATGTTTGTTATTTATTAAGGTTTTTAGTTTATCTTATTAACTATTATCTTATTTAGCACTTTTACTGGCGTTTTATTCATTTTATGTTCTTTTTGATGTTTTATTTTTATTTCTATATTTATTTTTTATGACTTTGTTCATTCAGACCTTTTAGTTTTGATTTGTTTTAATTTGGTTAAATTGAACTTGTTTAACGTCTTTACCTACATTTCTAAACGAGGGTCTGTCGAAATTAATATCGAGTATCAAGCCAGTCAGACTTTAAGTGCTCTGATGAGATCTGGGGCAAAAAAAAAACCAAATCTGGACGCCCCTAAGTAAATTGTAAGATGATGCCCGAAGATCATGTTGAAAACTCGATCCAGATGAGTCTACCAACCAAAAAATATCCTGCTCACAGCATTCCTGTCTAAACTGACCGCTGACGAAGGATGAGAGGACGGCAGAACTGATGAACACACTGAAAAGACCATGTATAGATTCTACAGTCTCAATGTATAGGGGTGTGTTTTGTGGAACCTGTAGGTGCAGCAGACCTGGAATGAATAGAGAAAAGTCTCTTGCAACGCAGGCTAAACCTGCAGGGAACATTGCTGTATTTCCTGATATTGATATTGTTGTAATACCCTCTTTTTCAGGCTCTCTCTTCAGTCATTCTGAGCGCACAGGCTGGTAAAAGCCTTCATTTTTGCGGGGAACCTTGTGCAGTGCTGTCTGTGCTTTCATTTCCCAAGTGCTTTAAAATAAAGTTGGTGCCAGCAGGCCCACAGCGAAGGCCATTTTCGGTCAGAATTCACATTTCAGTCGGTATGTTCTCATGCACATGCACCGGAATTGCTTATCTAGGCTGATCCAGCATGTAGTGCTGGATCAGCATCATTTCCACATATTTGAAACCCACAGTTTATTCCTCAAATACAGCATTGTGTATATACTTAGACCCTTTTAGTGCCTGCGCTCACATTGAACTGTTCGCATAATTCAAATCGCAGTGTTGAGACAGAAAACATGCAGCAAAGGATGTTTCTTTGCACACAGTTTAAATGAAATGTATCTGTAGATGTACAGATACAATATATTTCCAAAAGTATTCGGTCGTCTGGCTTCACACATATGAACTTGAGTGACGTCCCGTTCTTAATCCATAGGGTTTAATATGATGTCGGTCCACCCTTTGCAGCTATAACAGCTTCCACTCTTCTGGGAAGGCTTTCCACAAGGGTTAGGAGTGTTTATGGGAATTTCTGGCCGTTCTTCCAGAAGCGCATTTGTGAGGTCAGACGCTGATGTTGGACGAGAAGGCCTGGCTCACAGTCTCCACTCTAATTCATCCCAAAGGTGTTCTATGGGGTTGAGGTCAGGACTCTGTGCAGGCCAGTCAAGTTCTTCCACACCAAACTGGCTCATCCACGTCTTTATGGACCTGCTTTGTGCACTGGTGTGCAGTCATGTTGGAGCAGGAAGGGGCCGTCCCCAAACTGTTCCCACAAAGTTGGGAGCGTGAAATTGTCCAAAATCTCTTGGAGCTGAAGCTTTAAGAGTTCCTTTCACTGGAACTAAGGGGCCGAGCCCAACTCCTGAAAACAACCCCTTGGATGCAGCTGCTCGGCCATGGAAACCCATTCCATGAAGCTCTCTACGCTGTTCTTGAGCTGATCTGAAGGCCACATGAAGTTTGGAGGTCTGTAGTGATTGACTCTGCAGAAAGTCGGTGACCTCTGCGCACTAAGCCCCTCAGCATCCGCTGACCGCTCTGTCATTTTACGTGGCTGACCACTTCGTGGCTGAGTTGCTGTCGTTCCCAATCGCTTCCACTTTGTTATAATCCCACTGACAGTGGACTGTGGAATATTTAGTAGTGAGGAAATTTCACGACTGGACTTGCTGCACAGGTGGCGTCCGATCACGGTACCACGCTGGAACTCACTGAGCTCCTGAGAGCGACCCATTCTTTCACTAATGTCTGTAGAAGCAGTCTGCAGGCCTAGGGGCTCGGCTTTATACACCTGTGGCCATGGAAGAGACTGGAACTCCTGAACTTCTGGAAATATCGTGTATGTTTTTGTGCTTGTGTTCGTATCCTTTGTTCATTATGTCCTTATTGTAGAACTTTGTGCGCGCGTGTTCCTCTTTGACTAAGAGCTTGTGGGGTAATTACATAAAATTCAGCGGATTGTTTATTATCCCGGGTGCTGGATGCTGTCCCAGCCTGCTCTTGGCACGTAGCCAGACAGGATCGCACTGACAGCAGCAGAGCGATGGGGGCAGGGAGTGCTATAAATCTTAAATATGGCACTTATCAGCAAGGAAATCCAGCAGAGGTGGCAGCCCTTTGATTCAGAGTAGCCAATAAAGCACTGAAGATCTTTTTTTTAACAGCGCTACACGGCGATATAGATTTGACCTGCTGTTGGCGGCCGTTTCGAGTGTTAATGTCCTTTTCTGAGATATGAGAGCGTTTTTTTACGTATTCGCCGAGGAGGCGTAAGTGAAACGAGCCCAAATTTAGACGTGCAGGAAGAATGAAGATGATTATCATCCGTTGTCTCATAACATTTGTTTCATGCGTTTGTTCTCTGCTTGACTTGCACTGTTAATTGTAAGTTCCTTCTAGGAGAAACCTGGAAATCTATGACACAACTTTGACTTACAGTGGGGTCCAAAAGTCTGAGACCGCATTAGAAATCTGGGATATTTTTCCTAAAACCAATAAAAAAATGACGGAAAGGCTTAGAATTTTGAAAAATATTCAAACGTCACAAAGAAGAAAGATCCAAGATTCTGCAGGATGATTTCTAGTCACCTTTCAAATCTGGGCAGATTTGTGACCATATTGAAGCCGTTCTACCGACAGGTCACTATTCCATGCGAACCTGTGTCCAGTCTTGCTGATCTACTTATCAGATGCTTTTGGCACAATCCTGTGGAGTCCTTTGGCAGCTGGGCAGTGCATGTGGAAGCAGAAAGGAGATAAATACTAAAAAAGCTGAAATTCATGTTAAAATTCAATTTAAAAGATTTTGCAGTGAAAAAACTTGCACTGAATTAGAAAGGAATACAAATATAAGCATTTTGATTAGCAGGCTCAGACTTTTGCACCCCTCTCTAGATCTCAGAGAAAGGATGGCAGAAGTAAAAAACAAATCTACATTTTTTTTTTGTTAAATATGAAATATAATATAAATATAAAATATGACACATTCCACCAGTACTGGTTGCTTTAAGACTAAGCGGGAAGCATGGCTCCCCCTAAAATGTTATAGCTCAAGCCGCAGAACCCTCCTGAATCTCGGGCCACGAAGCCCTGCCGGAGCCCGGGCCGCGGAGCCCGGGCCACGGAGCCCGGGCCACGGAGCCCGGGCCACGGAGCCCTGCCAAAGCCAGGCTTAAATGCCAGTTAATGGCAAATTCAGATACTGGTTTAGTGGGTAAATGTCAACATTTATTGGACAGCAGGCTTTTACATCATCATTCTGGGTCCCGTCCAGATGCTGGACTTCACTTGGAATCTAAGAGGATCTCGTGCATTGGCGCCAAACTGGCATTGGCGTCACTTGGATTGATGAGACTTGAAATTTATTTGATCTTTTTTGAGTAAATGATCACAGTTTATCGGAAAATAAAGGTAGCATGGAGCGTCTTTTATCCAGTGATAGGAAACACAAGACAGTAATTCCACATGTTCGTCCATTTTCCTATGTGCACACTCACCGGCTACTCTGGGCTGTTAGGGGACGTGGTGTTTGAATGTGTGAGATAATAGTGTTGATGAGTTAACGTATAACGATCCTTGGTCAATGAAAGTAAACGAGGACAGAACATTACAGATAGACAACGTTTAATAGTCTAACAGTGATTTGTGCTTGGTTCTGTTTATACTGTCGCCTAAGCTGAGCCCCTCTGACCAACAAGCGAAGCTGCAGCCCTGATGATTGATTCTTCTCAGCTGGCTCAATCAATAGATCGCTTTGAATAATGATTTAGTTAATAATTAACCTGTAATTAGCTTGTTCTCAGCTCCAGATGCTGTGATCAGTCTTATCCGTTGAGTCCTCATTTGCATTTCTCTGCTTCTAAAAATGAACGGATGATAACCGCATCTGATATTACTCGTCCTGATTGTTTTCGAATTGCCCAAAACGCGGTGGTTCTAGATCTTGTTTTCAGCTTGTAAATAATGTATGTAGGCATTAAAGTCAGCACTGACACCTTTAAACCTCTAAACTTGTAATTCGGTGTCTTCGAATGCAGCTCAAAACAGGCTATTTGGGAGTCGACAGGCGGCGAAGACAAACACTGGCCGAGACCTTGGGTTGGATGCTGTTAATGCTTTTTAGCAAACCTCAAAAACAGAAAGAAAACAAAACATGTGGCGTGTAAGAGTTATTAACGTCGTTTATCAGGCTGTTTAATTTGGCCTGGTGGTGATTAAAACTTGGCTCTGTTCATGACGTTCACATTTCTTTGTTGACCATTGTACTAAATAATTCTAATAACTAAGGCTGTTATTCATTGACATTAACCCTCAATCTAAACCTAAACTCAAGCCTAAAGTTGGACATTTGAACATCTTGAACTATGTCCTGGTGAGAGATTGCTCCATTATCAAGCGAGTTTGCCAACGTTTGGCGGCCGCTGGTCAAATGCCATGCTTTATTGATTTTCTACATGAACAGAGCTCTGCAGAGAACACAGCTCTGCACATTTTAAAGCACGATTCCTGTTTATTGGCTGAATTTAACATATCGGGGGCTGCTCAGAAGTTACTTCACGTTTTTCATGCTTACTTTTCACCATCATTTGCAGAGAAGTGCCGTATTTAGGTTTGTTCTCTGTAGAGGACGTTCATTTATTTTCACTTAGAAAATCAACATGTAAAAGCTTTTCTG
Organism: Pygocentrus nattereri; assembly: GCF_015220715.1. NCBI lineage: Eukaryota > Metazoa > Chordata > Actinopteri > Characiformes > Serrasalmidae > Pygocentrus > Pygocentrus nattereri. Next base: position 1,121,949 of record NC_051234.1, on the reverse strand, counting down.
TGATTATAAATAGTCCGTTTATGAATTTTTGAGCTGTTGTAACATTATTAAGGTTTAAATTGAGTCCTAATCGACAGTATCGCGTAAGGTTCAACCACAGCCGAGGTCACCAATGGCGCGTTAGTGTTACGTAGGTGGGAAGCAGCATCTTTGATGCAGGTTGGATGTAAACTCTGCAGGCAAGTAGATCTCCAGGAGGAGGGCTGGTGATCGCTCTCCTAAAGGGTAATCAATGATTGTGTCTGCAAATGATTTTCTCCAGAGTTGCCTGCACAGAGACCTTGGCTGTTTTTCTCACTCTGGACATGCGTGCCCTGAGTGTGGTCAACCAGTTCGCTGCCAGCGGGCACAGAATGTTCCCACAGTGCACCAGAATGAACACTGAGAACCGGCAATTTACAAGTGGCTTGTTTTTGTCCACAGTGCTGGTCCCAAAGGAGACAACATCTATGAGTGGAGATCGACCATTCTGGGACCGCCTGGCTCTGTCTATGAAGGAGGGGTGTTTTTCCTCGACATTGCGTTCACACCCGACTACCCATTCAAACCACCCAAGGTGAGAGAAACTGGTACCCCCGTCACTCTCATGCTTCACTTTACACGTTTTACCTTAACATTTTGTAGAAGCTCTTATCCAGAGCAGCTTACAGTTTAATTAGGCAGATATAGTGTTGGGTGTCTTGCACAAGGACTCTTAGGTTTTTTTTTACTGTTCAGGGCTTTTTTGCTTCACTTTTCTTTGCAAAACTGTAAAAAATAGGAATGTGCATTCTGACTCATTAATAATTCCATTATCTATAAGACATCATTAATAAGTATATAGGGAACCACGTGGAAACCACGCCCCAAAAAACATAAACACATTATTTTTAAAAAAGCTGAGGGAAAAATCTGTCGGTTTTTGTGTTGGAGGAGTAACAGGTCCTGTCCCTTCAGATGAGCTAATGAGCCAACAGGGCTTACAGCCGTCACAGTGGATCCTGATTAGAACTGGCCTTTGGTTTTTTGTTCTTAGTGAGCAAAATGCCAACATGTTGTCAAATAAGTATATTTTCATTGTTTTTGGACCTGCATAGAGATGAATGTGCATATTTTCTCACAAATGCGAACAATTTCACTGAATTCTTAGTCTATTTATTTTGTCTGTCTTCTCATGATGAGACGTGATGAACACCCGAGTATTGATTTCAGTATTTCACGCTCGAACCCTTGCGCATGTCCCGAATAGGACACTTAGTGTCGAGTCTTAATTGTGACAACAACTCAATAAAAGGCTTTATTGCTCAAATTAAACTTTCCTCAATGATCTTTTACGTTCTGAGGCTCTTCATTAGAGACTTGTGGACATTGTGTTCTAAATGTCTGCATGTGCTAACGGGCTGTGACTGAGCACATTAAACAAATACATCGTCCAAATATGCCAACACCGCTAATAAGGTAACATTATGGAAATGGGACCATGCCAAGAGGTCCCCATAGATTGCACCAGTTTTTAGCTGCATTAGCCTTTTTGTGTGGAATATCACTTTCATGGGGAGTGGGGGGTTGGGGTGTCGGGGGGGGGGGGGGGGTGTATTGCTTTCTCAGGAACAGATTTTCCATTACAATGTTATTTCCTGAGAACATCATGGATCAGTACTTCTAGAACGCAGAACAACTGCATGCATCGGAGACAGATTTAGATCAATTAGAGAGCCGACAGCCAGCGTACAACACGTAGACGATCCCTCTATGACTGTCTTATTTTATTTGTTTCTTCTCACCTTCTTCTTTCTGTTTTTTCTTAAGTAGCTTATTTTTTCAAATGCTGATTTCAGACAAAATCACTGTATTCATAGCTTTTATAGCCTTTTGTTGGAGCGGTTTTGCTGGCCTTTGGGACTGGTCAGTCCTCCGAAAATGGAAATTTAGTGATTCATATCGTGTGACATTATATTTTTGCTATAAACCCACCCTGACGTACACCTGAGAGAAGCACATGCTCACCTCAGGGACACAGAATAGAATAAGTAGGAGCTGAGACTGTTAGAAGACGAGCTGTTCTCATGTCCTGCTCTACTGATCAAGCGTAAACTGCTGGTCGGCTCGTCCTGTAAGGCGCTGTTGTGTAAATATAAACACAGTTTAGCTTCAACACCGTAGAGAGGCAGATCTGAGGAATGCTGTCATTAACCCGTGTGTGTGTGTGTGTGTGTGTGTGTGTGTGTGTGTGTGTGTGTGTGTGGGTTTTTTTTAAATACTACTTTCTTTGTTAAATCAGGGCAGTCATATTGCATTTAGGTTAGTCACAATTACTAGATTAACCTTGATTGCTTGATTAAAACAGGATTACATTTCTTTTTTAGGCAATTATTAACAGGGATCTTGCATGATGACGACAAAAGAGCTGAATAAAACCAACCTGCCAGTAAACACACTGATCTAAATATACTTAAAAGACACAGTCCAGTCACGGTCAGGGGGAGGTCTCAGAACAAACTGCACGTTGACTAGAACCAGTCACGGTCAGGGGGAGGTCTCAGAACTAACTGCACGTTGACTAGAACCAGTCACGGTCAGGGGGAGGTCTCAGAACTAACTACACGTTGACTAGAACCAGTCACGGTCAGGGGGAGGTCTCAGAACAAACTGCACGTTGACTAGAACCAGTCACGGTCAAGGGGAGGTCTCAGAACAAACTGCACGTTGACTAGAACCAGTCACGGTCAGGGGGAGGTCTCAGAACAAACTGCACGTTGACTAGAACCAGTCACGGTCAGGGGGAGGTCTCAGAACAAACTGCACGTTGACTAGAACCAGTCACGGTCAAGGGGAGGTCTCAGAACAAACTGCACGTTGACTAGAACCAGTCACGGTCAAGGGGAGGTCTCAGAACAAACTGCACGTTGACTAGAACCAGTCACGGTCAGGGGAGGTCTCAGAACAAACTACACGTTGACTAGAACCAGTCACGGTCAAGGGGAGGTCTCAGAACAAACTGCACGTTGACTAGAACCAGTCACGGTCAAGGGGAGGTCTCAGAACTAACTACACGTTGACTAGAACCAGTCACGGTCAAGGGGAGGTCTCAGAACAAACTGCACGTTGACTAGAACCAGTCACGGTCAGGGGGAGGTCTCAGAACTAACTACACATTGACTAGAACCAGTCACGGTCAGGGGGAGGTCTCAGAACAAACTGCACGTTGACTAGAACCAGTCACGGTCAGGGGAGGTCTCAGAACAAACTGCACGTTGACTAGAACCAGTCACGGTCAGGGGGAGGTCTCAGAACTAACTACACATTGACTAGAACCAGTCACGGTCAGGGGGAGGTCTCAGAACTAACTACACGTTGTCTAGAACCGATCACGGTCAGGGGAAGGTCTTGGAACTAACTACACGTTGTCTAGAACCGATCACGGTCAGGGGGAGGTCTCAGAACTAACTACACGTTGCCTAGAACCAGTCGGGAAGGTCTCGGAACTAACTACATGTTGTCTAGAACCGATCACGGTCAGGGGGTCTGGGAGCATTTTTTTGCGTGTAATCAAATATTTAATCATAGATGAAATGAGTAGTGTAATGGACAGTGGCGGCCCCAGCTGAGGTCTAAAGATCTGAGTCCTGGCGATGCAGAACTGCGTATGATTCTCTGGTTCTCCGGCAGTGGAGCGCTATGTCTAAACCTGCCGGAGAAGCTTTGCTGTGTCTTCTCAGCCGTTCTGTTCACCCCTTTCCTTCGTCATCCTCTACGGTTCTTTCTCTAATCGCAGGTTTAAGAGCAAAAAGTACCAGTTACACTCAGAGAATCCCAGAAGCCCTGCTGCTCTTCACACTCCTCTGGGGTCTATATATATGGTCTATGCGTGGTCTACATGTGGTCTGTGTTGGGCGAAGTGTTGGGTGAAAATTGCACGTTTTATGCCGTAGTACGTGTGTGTGGGTGTTTAAGCGTAGAGAAAGCGACATTGTGGTGCCAGTAACAGCAAAACAGACACTGAGCATGAAAACCTGTAGTTTTCCATGATGTTTTGGGTCAGTGCTGTGAATTATGCTGTTACAGACAATTGATTGTAGATTTTGTTTATAAGATACACGGTCAGGCGTAACACTGACCAGCTCCTTGTTTCTGCGCTCACTGTCCACTTTATCAGCTCCACTGACCGTATAGTTCCCCTCTGTAGTTCTACAGTTACAGACTGTAGTCCATCTGTTTCTCTGATACTCTGTTACCCTGTTCTTCAGTGGTCAGGACCCCCATGGACCCTCACAGAGCAGGTATTATTTGGGTGGTGGGTCATTCTCAGCACTGCAGTAACACTGACGTGGTGGTGGTGTGTTGATGTGTGTTGTGCTAGTCTGAGTGGATCAGACACAGCAGTGCTGCTGGAGTTTTTAAACACCTGGACGGTCACTGCTGGACTGAGAATCGTCCACCAACCAAAAATATCCAGCCAACAGCGTCTTGTGGGCGGCGTCCTGTGGGCAGCGTCCTGTGACCACTGATGAAGGACTAGAGGATGACCAACACAAACTGTGCAGCAGCAGATGAGCTGTCGCCTCTGACTTTACATCTACAAGGTGGACCGACGAGGTAGGACTGTCTAATAGAGTGGACAGTGAGTGGACGCAGTGTTTAAAACTCCAGCAGCACTGCTGTGTCTGATCCACTCATACCAGTGTAACCTGCTCTGTGAGGGTCCATGGGGGTCCTGCCCACTGAAGAACAGGGTAACAGAGTATCAGAGAAACAGATGGACTACAGTCTGTAACTGTAGAACTACAGAGTGCAGCTATACAGTCAGTGGAGCTGATAAAGTGGACGTTGCATGGAGAAAC